>NW_026067899.1:1821053-1838865 GCF_014885135.2 Alexandromys fortis
CCCCCCCCCCCCGCGCCCCGCCCCCCCCGCCCCACACACCCACACACACACACACACACACACACACACACACACACACGAGAGGTGCTGCTGGCAGAAGCCTATTCCTTCCTAGGACTCTCCTGCTCCCAGAAAACAAGAGAATTAGGGCTTCCAAGTCTCCACAAGGAGACAGAACTGAGGACCTCCTCCACTGGACAACCTGCCAGACTCCTGGGAAACGCGATTTTTCTTTCATCTTGCTTTATTTCATTTTATTTTTAAATTAACATTTAAAGTTAACATTCCAAAGTAATGGGTTTCACTATGACATCTTCATTCTTGTACGCGGGTTAATTCGCAGAAATTAATTGTATGTATTTGTCAGGCAGGATGTAATAGTTGGACATAAGTTCATATTTTGAAGTGCTTAGCATTTTCTTTGTGTGTGTTGGTGGGAACATTTAAAATTTGCTGTCTTGGTAGTTGTGCATATATGAGGGTGGTATGTGTGTTAGAGCATAAGAGCGTGTGTGTTCACGCATGCGTTGGCGGGGGCGGGGCTAGGCCAAGACAGTGTTCTCCTCAATCACTTGCTACTCCCCCTCCCTCCAGACACAGCTGTCAACGGAGCTCAGGATTCAGCTAGGCTGGTTTCAGCTAGGCTGGTTAGCCAGAAAAGTCCAGGGATCCCCGTTTCTGCCTCATGAGCATTCAAGGAGGTCTTTTCTTGACTTCCGGAATGTCATGAAGATCCTGGCAACCCCGGCCTTCCCTGGTGGGCCCTCGGGTGCCTCTGACTTACCCCGCAGCCTCTAATGCCTTGTTCCACGAACAGTTAGAACTTTTCAAAAACTGGGCGTTTCCGGAGAAACACTGGAGCCCCTCCACTCCTTTGGTCTTTGGTTTTGCGCTTCTTTCCCCCGTAGTTTTGCACCGTCTGTCCCGATGACGTACAGGGACCCGCTCAGCAGTCCCCCTGTGGCCGGCGCAGAGATGACGCGAGAGAGGGGCTGGTTACACCTATTTTAATCCTGCCTGCCGTTCATTATGCTCTCCAGTCTCTCTTTTCTTTTTAAAATCAATTTTATTTTATTTTTTACTGGTTTTTGAGTTGTCATACAAGATAATGGATTTCATTGCAGCGTTTACATATGTCTGTATATCATTGCTCTGTCTCCTCATTAAAGAAATTGTATTCCCAAAAGTTCCCAGCATGCTTCTCGGAGGCTTTTTTTTTTCATTTAAGGGAAGAAAACACGTAAAGAAGGCAAATCAGAATTCCAAACCTCAAGTTCCAACAAGGGGTGGCCAGTCTGACCACTGTTGCCCATGTATGAACTTGTCTAATTTTTATTCAATCCTGAGACATAATTTGGGTGACTAATATCCCCTGGGATAGGCCAAGCTCTTGAACCTTCCCTACCACACCCATATCCTCCAGTGAGTCTCAAAAACATGCATTGATTGCTGTGCTGCACCGGAACCTTCAAAGCAAAATGCTGCCCTCTCCCTCCTCTGGCTGTGCTGACAGGGGCCTTGGGCAGATGCTTGATAGAGGCAGCCAGGGTTCAAGCTGAAAGACAGAAGCACAACCCCACTGGCAACTGCCTTGGCCATGGACAGAGAGATGCCAGGCTTTTGAGAGGAATCAGAAGAAAAAACAGAAAGGGAGCATGGATAAATGAGAAGAGATGATAAGAGAACCCGTTGGGAAGACACTCTATGGCCATCTGGATTTACACCAGGGAAACATGGAGGACAACCTGGAAGTCCCTCCCAACTGTGGCACCCCTATTCCTGAGCTCATCTCCACCCCCTGACTGGAAGCGGCCTTTCTTGTTGAGGTCTGCGAAGTGCGGAGCACGGAAAAGCCAGCAATGCCTGGTGTCACCCAGGGACCAGCGAGGTGACATCCCCCGTCCTGCACTGGGGGCTTCTTCTCTCCCTGCCCCACCGGAAGACTCGAGATCGTAATTCCAGAGAAGGCGAAGAATTTTGCATCTCTCTGGAAAAACAGTCAGGCTTTTTTTTTCTCCCTTGCTCCTTTTAAATCCTGGGATTTTCCATCATTAACCATCAAGTGAATTCTTAAATAGTTTCCTGCTAATGCCTGTCTAGGTGATTACACACACATACGCACAGTCAGGCTGAAGCAGGCAGTGGGCAGAGCCGTGTCGATGACAGCAATCCTGAATTGTTTGTTCAAAGAGGAGGCATGTCCTGGGGGTTTGCAGGCAACAAGCATATCAGAAGTCCAAGGAAGCAGCTCTTTGGAGCGCTGGAGTCTCGTTGCCCATCCCTAAGCTGCCCTGTGGGTGTGGCTTCACCAGTCCCTCTTGCTTGAGACTGGCTCACTCAAGTGGCTTGGAGCTCTGGGGATTATTGCTCAGGAGGGGCTGTGTAGACGGTGGGTGTCATAAGAAGACAGATCACCGTTGTCACAAACCTTTAGACTCCATTTTCTGGTCAAAAAGTCATTCTGCTTTTTAGTTTTCAACATACTATTGTCAGGGACCTGATGTAGCAATTTATTTAGCATGCTAAACTGGGGATGGAAAGAAACCGAGGGTGTAGTTAGATTGTTGCAGTTTTTAAAACTTCCATGCAGGAGGCTCCCTTCTTCCAAGGTTTGCAGCTCATTTCATGGATTTTTACTGCTATCACTCATAGATTAAATATTCTCCCACAATAAAAAGCAGTGATGCTCTATCCAGCCAATGTCACGGATGAATCTCAGAGGCTTTGGTGCTAGGGCAGGCGAGATGCCTCAGTGGGTAAAGGGTCCAATGCACAAGCCTGACAACCTAAGTTCAACCCCCTGAACTGACCTTGTATAAAGATGGAAGGAGTGAACGACACACACACGCATGCACGCACATACATACGTAACCCATAGCACAATAATGAATGTATTTTTAATGTTATTAAAGTCCGTGCTAAATGAAAATAGCCACAAAGGTCCACACTTTGGGAGATTTCATGAAACGTCCAAATTGGCAGATCTGTAGAGACAGACAGCAGACTCTTTGTGAATAAGAAACTCTGAGTAGAGAATGAGTGACGGCCAGTGGGGACACTTTGCAATTAAACAGTAGTGATAGTTGGACATCATCGAGAATAGATTAAACATCCCCAAATGACAGACGGTATATCATATGAAATTTTTAAATGCTAGACTTTAAGTAGGGGGTTGTCTTAACCTTCATCGTTAGCAGAAGGCTTCATTCCCGAGTTCAGCCTCAAATTACAAAATTGGAACTTGTTAAAAGCTTCTCAGAGTTAATCAACCGCCAATTTTCCCCAATCAACCCAATAAAGGAAACATATGATTAGATGGGCCAGCGGCAGCGGCTCCCTGGATACTGACCTTGGTCGGTGGTAATCACTGAAAGACCAAGTCTTACACAAGCCCAAGGAGGCTTCTGAGGAGGCCGAGACAGCAGCAGGACAGAGATGAACCTGCCCAGTGCAGGGAACAGAAGGACACTCTGATGCCCAGGAGTTTGCCCTGGCTGAACTACAGAGGACAAAGTGCCTTTCAGGGAGCCTCACCTTTGCTAACGTGGAGACAGGCTGGCATTTAATGTTTTTCAGGACAGAAACACAAAACGTATTCTTAGTGTCTCTTAGGTGAAGGGAAATGAGCAAAGGAACTTAGATATTTTCTACTTAACAAAACAACAAAAACATTAGGAGCTGGGTGGTCGCAGCGAGTGCTTTTGATCCCAGTACTTGGAAGTTAGAGGTGAGTGGATCTCTGTAAATTCGAGACCAGCCTGGTCTACAGAGTGAGTTCCAGGACAGCCAGGGCTACACAGAGAAATGCTGTCTTGAAAAGCAAAACAAAACTAAATTTAGGGGTTGGAGAGGTGGCTCAGTGTTTAAGAGTACTGGCAGTTCTGCCAGAGGACCCAGGGCGATTACCCAGCACACGCTCCAGGAAACCACCCATACATACAAAATAAAAACTTTTTAATTAAAAAAAAACCTTAATTTTCTAATTCTTTAATCCTTTGTTTGTTGTTGCTTTCAAGACAGGGTCTCTGTCCTGGAACTCACTATGTAGAACCGGCTGACATCACAAGATCCACCTGCCTCTGCCTTCCAAGTACCGGGATTAAAGACACGCGCCACTACACATGGCTCTGACCAGGTAATTCTAAGGCTTTTATAATGCATAAGATATACTGCTATATGTATGCTTGCATACCCTTGTAGATAATACATACATTTGAAGAGTCCCAGTAGGCCACTTGAATCTCTTAACTGGGTCGTGTTATAGAACCATCAGAAGAGTTCATATCGAAGTATCTCTCACTCAGACACTTCAGAAATATCAGTGGGGAAAAAAAAAAACCTATGGAAGGATTGCTCCAGATTCTGGGAAGCTAAGCAGGCCTAAGAAAAGCCCCAGTGTGTGAAAATTGGCTGGAGCCTGGATCTGAAATGAATGTTTAATAAAGCTGTATCATTAAGCTAAGGTGTGGTAATGATAGCCTGTAATTATTCCAGCACTCAGAAGGCTGAGGCAGGATGGTCATGAGTTCAAAGCCCTCCGAGGCTGCATTATGTGATACTGTCTCAAAGTAAATGAAGGAAAAGCTAGGAATGGTGATTGATGTATTTCACCCCTGAACCCGGAAGCTCTAAGGCTAGCCTTGTTTACATAGCGACTTCTAGACCAGCCAAAGGTACATAAAGAGACCTTGTCTCTAGCAAATAAACAGAATTACTAGGAGGATTGAGAAATTGCAATATAGACTATTGGAAACTGGAATTGTATCTGTGATCAATGTTAAAACTCCCAGGTGTGCTGGGGAGTGGTGGCGCACGCCTTTAATCCTAGCACTCAGGAGGCAGAAGAGGCGGATCTCTGAGCTTGAGGCCAACCTGGTCCACAGAGTGTGTAGCAGTCAAGCTACACAAAAAGAAACCCTGTCTCAAAACAATTCAAAATAAATAAACAAGCAAAACAAAATCCTCCCAAATGTGATCTTTGTAAGACAGGACTGGAGAATGACCGTTTTTAAGAGACATAGATCGAAGGGGCAGAATCTTAACAGGTCTACAGTTAACTTCCCTGCGTGCATGTATGTGGATAGAGAGGCAACACACATGTAGGCTTTTCATTTGTTCCCTAATAACTGCCCACAGAAAGACAAGCAGAGAGAGAGAGGTCTGGCCTTTGCTGTTTACAGATCTGGCATGTTCTTTATCGCTGCAGTAAATGGAGAGGAGAAATACTCGGGTAGAACTTCGTTTCTGAGTCACTAAACATGTTCTTGTAGCTTCCTTCATCCTTGATTTAATTATAAAACCCACATTCCCAACTGACTGGGAGAGCAATTTCCAGAGCCCTCCAGGCTGCCAGCGCTGCCTGTTTGCCCAAGGGAACCGCCAGCTGCCTCTTGACTCTGCCAGCTGACCCGGGCCCAGGCAGAGGCATCTGACCTGGAGAGATGGCTTTTTCCAACCCAGTCACATTTTGTGAGCCTCACCGGATCCCCGTCCTCCCACCCTGAGCACTCTTCGTTGATTTACACATGCACACTCTTGGTCTACACATAACCTCTGATGATCCCGGGCTTTTTGAGTAGCGATAAATCCTGACCCCTGCAATAGTTAGTCTCATTATAACACACTTCTTTGGTCCGTGGGACAACTTGCCAGAAACTTGGGTTCTTAAATAGGCAAATGGACCTTGAATCTCAGGTTCTTGACCTTTGTGTTGAATTCTATTGACCAATAACTTAAACTGTGTATGTGTGCGTGTGTGTATGCATATGTGTGTGTGTTTGTGCGTGTGTGCATGCCTGCACACATACCCATGTATTTATGCATGTGGTGGACAGAGGTCATGTTAGTGCCTTGTTGTTTTGAGACAGGCCATTTCACTGAATCCAGAACTCGATGACTAGGCTAGACTAGCTGTCCAATGAGCGCCAAGAATCTTCCAGTCTCCGGATCCTCAGAACCAGGGTTATAAAGGTGTCTCCACACCCATTGGTCCTGGGGATCCAAACTGGGGTCCTCATCGTTGAGCAGTGGGTACTCAATCAGCTGTCTCCCCAGCCCCCGCTTAACCTGTTTAAGCCTCAGTTCCTTCATCACCATAACAGGGTGACATTAGCACCCCACAAAGTTACGTAAGAGTTAATAAGACTGCATATCCGCAGTGCCCACCACACAGCACACCACAACCAACCAATCACGAAAAGACTCTTTAAATATCTTGCTCTCAGAGATTCTGACTGTAGGTTATGAAAATCAAATATCATTTCAAGAAGTCATCTTAATGATAGAAAACGGATTATTTAGTGAAGAATTTAACTTTTCCTGAACAAGTCTCTGTGAGAAAAAAAAATCATTGAAAAATGATACCTTTAAAGGGCAAACTTGTTCCACAGTGACACTTCCAAGGTTTATTATTCCCAGTATTTAACTACTTATCTTTTCAATTTTCACACCAAGCTAATCATTAATATTATCGTATTCTAGAAGTAATTATTTTAAAAGCTTTTGCTGTAATAACTGAAGCCTCTCTGGCTATTCCTGGTATCGAAGAAGGGGAAAGTGTTTGTTTTTTTAGGGCTGACATAAAAGAGATTGATTTTTTTGATGCCAAGAAATCACTTAGCATTCATGTGACTTCAACTTCATGGCATCTTGGAATATGTTTATCCTTCATCAAAATTCTTCTCGAGGCAAAATGCCAGCTCTCTGTTCTCCTACCTTCCCTCAGCAGTCAGAGAGAGGCTGGAGACAAGGTCATGATCTTAAGCTTTTTAGCCACGAGGTTAACACTCAAGATGTCAGCTGCATGTCATCTGCTGTCCAGCAACGATGAGTGACCTCTTCCCACCCAATTCTACTTAACACCTGCCGTCTAAAGGATAAGAAGAAAGATAAGGTAGCTTTCTGGGAGAGAAACTGCGGCATAGAAGGGAATTGAAAAATATCCAGACATGGGTCCCGGAGTCCACACATCATGTGACGTGTAGTCAGTAACAGATACACACAGTTTCCAAATAGCCTCTTTCCCACACTTGACTTCAAGGGAGATCGAATCGCCTTTGACATTACTTCCACATTCAACAGAAATGAAGGCAAAGAGCTTTTCAAACACATACGTAATCAACCTGAATTTGGTGGAGAACAAATCTTCCTATGAATTGCTGTGGAAGGCTGAGCGTGTAACTTAGTAGTGGAGAACTCAGCCAGCACTCATGAGGCCCTGCACTGGATCTCCAGCCCCGAAGGAAAAAACCAATTATTGTCGGTTTAACTGTGTGACGTGACAGACACCATTTTAAACATCAAGATACGAATACAATTTTATAAGAACCTTATATTATTATGCCCATTTACAGATGGGGGAACTAAGGCACAGAAGGTTAAGAAGCTTGCCAGGAGTAGTGGGCGTGGACAAACACATTTCAGTCACGGTCATGGACTCCTGGAGTCAGAGAGGCCGGTTCTAACCAACCAACCACATGTATGAGCTCACCCTTCCTTGAAAGACCATAGAACTCTATTTGTGAATCCCATAACCACCAGGCATCAACTTGGGCTGTTGTATGCAGCATTCCATTGGATCTTTACAAAATCACCACGAGGCAGAAACTAAAATTTTAATTTCAATTTTACACTTGTTTTGGGGGCAGTATGTAGGTTATAGAATGGAGTAATTCTGTAGTACAGTAGCACTGTCCTCTTCTATAGCTGTTGATCTCCTTTTCTTAACAATATGGTGAAGCTGGATTCCCGAGTGGTTGTTATTGGACCAGTGCCCTCAGGGATTGTTAGCCCCAGTTTGTCTGGACAGATGTGTTATATAAAAGTTCTCAGTGATGTACAGTCTATTGCATAGCAGTTTTCTCTGGGTTAAAAATTCTACGGAGACAGAGGAGGAAGGATTTCAAGACTCATGGGGCCTTTTTCTGAGCTTATATAAGCAATATAAAATTGTCAGGGGAGAGGGGTGGTACAGCTGTTTGCAAGTTGCATAGGGGATTGCAATGATACAGCTGTCACCCATGCTGGGGTGGGCTTTTCAGGGATACACCTGCACAAGTCACCCTTGCTCCTCTAAGTGACCCTAATAAACTCATTGGTTCACTAAACAAGATTTTCACGGGGTCATTTCTTTGGTCCATCATTGTAGATGTTTACAATAAAGTAGTCCCACACTAGCTCAGAATGGAGTATAATAAAGGGATCTTTATTTAGGGGTAGACTCACAGACCAGCAGTCATCTGCATGAGCAGGGAACAGGATCTGAATCCAGCAGTCAAGAGAAGACACACAAGCTTTGTGTCTGCATTTATAGTACAAGAGACCATTCTGCAGCTGTTCAACCCTAAAGAAACACACAGAGGTGATGTGGGATTCCCCACTGAATGCTATGAAATGTTTTATTGCCATTGATTAATAAAGAAGCTGCTTTTGGCTAATGGCTTAACAGAGTAAAGCCAGGCAGAAAATCTGAACAGAGATGTAGAGAGAGAGTAGGTGGAGTCAGGGAGTCACCATGCAGCCACAGCAGGAGACAGTCGCTCCAGGAACCTTGCTAAACCATGAACTTTGTGGTAAAATATAAAATAATAGAAATGGATTAACTTAAGATGTAAGAGCTAACTAGAAATATGCTTTAGCTGTTGGTTAAACAATATTGCAATTTATATAGTTTCTGTATGATTATTTCAGGTCTGGGTGGCCAGGAAACAAACAAGCAACCTCCACCTACATTAATTATAAACTGGTTGGCCTATTAGCACAGGCTTCTTATTAACTAATTCTTATTAACTAATTCTTGTATCTTAAATTAATCCATAATTCTTATCTGCATTAGCCACGTGGCTTGGTACCTTTTATCAGCAAGGCATTCTCATCTTGCTTCCTCTGTGTCTGGGTGATAACTGCAGACTGAGCCTTTCCTCTTCCCAGAATTCTCCTATTCTGGTTTCCCCACCTATACTTCCTGCGTGGCTACTGGCCAATCAGTGTTTTATTAAACCAATACAAGTGACAAATCTTTACAGGGTACAAGACCATTGTCCAACATTACATCATTGCTTTCTCTGTTTGGGAAATGGATGCACCAGGAAAAATTGTACAAGCCAGAGTTGAAGTCCAACACTGCCGTGTTTAAGATGACAAGTAGGAATCATTTCAGATGCTTAATCCCAATTAACAGTCGGTGGTGTGAGGACTCAGAGGCAGAGTGCTGGGAACAGGGATCATAGGTTGTAGGTAGTAGGTCTGTGTCTGTCTTGGGTACCAGGAGTTGGGGTTTGAAGTATTGGACAAAAAGGAGCAGTCAGTGTGCTGTGTACTAACCCATGCCAGCCCACCTCCTTCATTTTACAGATGAAGAAACTGAGGTCACAAAGCTTATGGATCTTACCAGGGTAACAAAACAAAACCAGCAAGGAGCCAAGACCAAGTTCTCACCTCTTAGTCAAGTTGTTGACACAACTGAGCAACTCCCACCTTGACTTCTGGTGCTCAGGAGGATGTCAGGGTAGTTAAGCTTGCACCAAAGTCTCCATGTGACCAAATCCACTGCCCCTCACGTTAGGAAGAAAAGAAAGCCCTGAAACAGTGGCCAAGTGGGCACCATGATTTTCTACTTACCATAACCCCCTTGTAGCTGCCAGTAAAGGTGTACTTAAGAGGGCCAGGAAAGGTCTCACAGGGCTGGGTCAGGCGCTCTAGCCACGGCTGTAGCTCATTGCTAAGCCCTGGGAGAGACGGTTCAAGAATGCACTGGTCACGAGCTGGCTGTTGCCCTTCGTATGCCCCCAGGTACATCTCTCTGAAATCACATCACCGCCTGTTTTACAAGCCTGCAGGGGTGACTCACGTCCTCGTGTGTGTGTGTGTGTGTGTGTGTGTGTGTGTGTGTGTGTGCGCGCGCGCGCGCATGTGCATGCACACATATGTGTGATTCACAGATCTGTCATAAGGCTCCGTGAGTCATTCACTTCCTGACCAGCCTCAGGATGCAAAAAAGCACAGGAAAAGGGGGCCTGGGTGAGCTTTGTGTTTTCAGGAAACAGGTTGTTTTTAATAGAACCGCACATACACAGCATCTGAACTAAAAGTCACAAGCTTAGTGTCTCCTCGTTGAGACAATGCCCTGTTCCTAATGACTTCTACTTTTAATTATGGTGGAAAAAACACATAGCATCAGATTTAGCATTTTAATCATGTTTAGGTGTGCAGTTCATGCCGTTAAGAATGCGACACTCTTGGGTAAATGTCACCACAGTCTGTCTGCAGGACTTTTGCATCTTCCCAAATTGAAACACTGGTCCAGCACCACACTATGCTGCTCCTGCCCCAACATCTTTTCTACCCATCTTCACCAGCTCCTGTCCCGCTCTCTTTCCTCACTGGCAACCTCTTCCCTCGGTCTCTGTAAACCTGATTATCACCTGTTGTTATTGTTGTATTCACTAACCATTTAGGTTTTCACAGGATTTCTTTAAATACACACACACACACACACACACACACACACAGAGAGTTTGAATTCCTGTTTATTTCTTTCAGAGTTCCCAATATAAATGGAAATGGCTGTGCTTTCCCCTCCTATCTAGTAGCTGCAGATGGAGAGACAGAGGTGCCTAAGGATTGTCCCAACTGAGAGGAAAGTTTCAACTTTGCTGAAGAAAGCTAAATCTAATACTAAAAGAAGTCACCCATGTGCTCAGTACACACTCAGCAAACATAAGAAGAGGTTCACGACTGAGAAGTCCTGTTGGGAGTCAGCCTAAGCTAATGCTCTCACCCTTTGGTCCACGAAAGCCCTGTCCCATTGCCACTGCGACTGTCAAGCATCAGGAAAATCAAGATTCATAAATATTTTAAAGGAGCCGCTTTCTTGGTACTGTGAGCACCATGGTAGTTCTCATATTTTGAGATTTGACAGGGAACCAACCATGACAAACATTGAAACGAACAGAGAAACATATACAGCTGTTAACACCTTCCCGTTCTTACCACCTGTTATTATTATTATTATTGTTTAAAAAAATCCTATTTCTTGGATCTAAAAATCCATGGCAAGTACAGAAAAACAAAATCCAGGGCGGAGCAGTTTGGGACAGTGACATGTTTGTGGACTGCAGCAAAACAGTGTGATCATGCAATCAGGAAGCACAGTGGTCACTTTGAAGTGTGTGACCAAGCCCCGTGCACACCTTCCCTAAGCACCTCCCCCTCCACACACACACACACACACACACACACACACACACACACACACACACCATGAGCCTTGAATGACTGGTGTCTTATCCTTCTTAGGACAAAGGCCAGATTCTAACAGAGCTTGCCCGTCTGCCCACCCCTTGTGCTGCCCCAGGACTGCTGTGAATCCTTCTGTACTGGCTGACAGTAGCTTGGTTTTCATTCAGCTCTGTGGTTACAACTCTTTCCTTCTGTTGGTAGGAGCTTTGCACTTTCTAACCCTTATCCATAGAACACAGCTCCTGCTCAGCCCTTCACCCCGGGTCAACCCCTGGGATTCTTCAGCTTTGCTGAATCCTTACCATCCCTTCAATTTTCCTCCTATAACAAGTAAGACAAACACCTCTCCTCTTGTTTCCAGATTTCCTGTGAACCTCGGAGAGCTTTTCAGAACGGATATCTGGTCCAGCTTTCCAGTGTACACCCTGTACTGCAAAAGTTAGAAAGGTAAAGACCTCCAATTCCTAAACTCCCTTGCAGCTATGTTTTCAGATGGTGTGGGGGTTCTACCAGTCATATGTCTGCTTGCAAGTGCTAGGTAGAAAGCTGAGAAGGGAGAGGACCAGGTGGGAGATATATATATATATCCTATGTGTGCAGTCATAGTCCTATGGGCCTGGGGTTAGCAGTACTGATATCTGGCTTAAAGCCAACCCTTTTGGCTGTAGCTTCCTGACTATGACGGAGGTGGACAATGTCTCAGCAAGCCATCTTGGGGATACAGTTGTGAAAGTCATCTTGGAGATCCAACCTGATGTCAGTCCCTCCAGCCTTTGCAGCTGTATCTGATCCCTATATTAATCCTTTTTCTGCCTGACTTCTCAGTTTATCAGCACTGAACTCTGTCTGATAGATATGAGAAATTGCTTCTTGAACTCTAAGCTGCTTTGGAAACGTGGCTTATACTCATTAATGCTCCTGAATTGTCTCCTTGTTTAATCTGACAATTCAGAGTCAGTGAAACGCGCGTGCTTCTGAGTGTCAGTTTGCAATTCAGTTCCCCTTTGGTACCTTTGATTCCCTCTCCGTACCCAAAGGGAGCAGTCTGGGGTTTACCATGTGTGGCATTGGCAGAGGATTTGTTGAAGCTGAAACTCTTAACTGATCTCCCAGAAGGGAAGAGACATTCCTTTGTAGGTGGAAACCTCAAGTCGGTCTAAGTGATCAAACACGCCTCTCTCGCTTTGACAAATGCATCCTGTGTGCTCAATGCTGGCTCATTCTTTAGTCATTCCTAACTCTGTAGGGACAGGAAGAAAGGAAGCCGGCATCACACTTCTCATGGCCCAGGGCCGCCCGTTCCTGCCCTGCGGACAAGGGCCCCGGCTGAGGCGACTGGGGCGAGTCCCACGGGATGACAGCCTGGAGGTCTTGCTTCTTCAGCACATTTTTCCCCAGTAGTCTAAGGAATCTGGCTCAGCTACAGAGAGCTCAGCTGAGGCGACCTGGGTGTGGCATTCTTGGGCTTGAATGGAAAACCTAAAGCTCAGAGGGAGCGTGGGTGGGACCAAACTCAGCACCTACAGCAGCCTTGGGCCTCAGATTGTTTCCCAGCCCACTTGACCACTCCTTGGATGCTTGTTACCCGCCAAGATTAAAGTATGGTAAAGGAAGGGTGAGCAACGCTAACCACACAGAGCCTGGAGCGAAGTGCCAAGAGCAAAGAAAGATGAAAACAAACTGAAGCCAAGCCTGGGGGCACAGTCCTGCAACCCCAGGGACTGGGGAAGCAGAAGCCAGACAGTATTCTGTGCCTGCCTGGGCTACAGAGTTACAGGCTAGCCTGGGATACAGAGTGAGTTCCAGGCTAGCCTGGGCTACAGAGAGAATTCCAGGCTAGGCTGGGCAACTCAACATGATCCTGTCTTGAAAAATTTTAAAGAAAAGAATGGTTGGGGGTTCAGCTCAGTGGCAGAGTACTTGCCCGGTGTGTGTATGTGTGTGTGTGTGTGTGTGTGTGCGCGCGTGTATGTGTGTGTGTGTGTGTATGTGTGTGTATGTGTGTGTACGTGGGGGGGGGGGGGGGGGGGGGGGGGGGGGGGGGGTGGGGGGGGGGGGGGGGGGGGGGGGGGGGGGGGGTAGGGGTGGAGTCTTAGGATCCCTGTACTACAAGGAAGAAAAAATATCCACAACCAGGTTAAGCTGGGTCCTATGTTGGCCTATGTAAGAGTGAACTTGTATTTTTCCTGCATGGGACATGTCCCGTTTTCTCCATATACATGATGTGACTGGCTGTAGACCAGGACATCCCTCCACAGACAAAGCTCAGCTCTGCTGACTTAGGGATGGTGGCTGAATGCAGGGGCACACTGCATTTTCATCAGAGACACCTCAGCCAAACTGTCTACTGAGAATGATTTTATCTGATGAAAGTTATACACTGAGCTTTAAAGATGAAACCAGGGTCCGGTGGTGGTGATCCATTCCCTTAATTCCAGCACCCCAGAGTCAGGGACAGGCAGATTTCTGAGTTGGAGGCCAGCCTGATCTACAAGAGAGAGTTCCAGGACAGCCAGGGCTTCCCAAAAAAACCCTGTCTCTCAGGGGAAATGGGTCTGGAGAAATTGCTCAATGGTTAAAAGCATTCTTACACAGGACCCAGGTTCTGGTCCCAGCATCCACATAGTGGCTCACAACCATCTGCAACTCCAATTCTAGGAGATTAGATGCCCTCTTCTGGCCTCTGTGGGTACTGACCATGCACATGACGCCTATACATTCAAGCTGTTGACAAAGGTTTCTGTCCCACCAGGTCCCACAGCCATTTAGTTCCAAAGAAACACACAGAAGTCTACATTAATTATAAACTGATTGGCCTAGTAGCTTAGGCATCTTATTAACTCTTATAACTTATATTAACCCATAATTATTGTCTGTGTTAGCCACGTGGCTTGGTATCTTTTATCAGTGAGGCATCCTTATCTTGCTTTGTCTGTGTCTGGGTGACGACTGAAGACTGAACCTTTCCTCCTCCCAGAATTCTCCTATGCTGGTCGCTTCGCCTCTACTTCCTGCCTGGCTACTGGCCAATCAGCATTTTATTAAATCAGTACAAGTGACAAATCTTTACAGCGTACAAGACCATTGTCCCACAGCAACAAGCAAGTAAAACATTCATACACATAAAATAAATATGAATAAATGTTTTTTAAAAAATTAAATAAAACAAACAAACAAACAAACAAAAAACCTGGAAAATCACTGAAGGCTTCAGTCTTCCCGAGGCCCAGTCTGCTGTTTCTTCACCCACTGACTATGTGGGGTCACAGTGAAGTTTCTATGGGGCAAGGGTACAAAACTTGTAACTGGGTCTGCTGCAGAGTATTAGTGCTAAGAAGTCTCCTAGAAAAGAACCTCCCTCCACCCCCATATACACTCAGGAGAAAGAGTCAGGCAAGAAGAACTTGGACCCTTGATGACATCCTGAAACGAAGTGCAGGCTCTGGGACTTAGCAATGCCTTCTAGGTAGAGGGGGGAAGGCAAATACAAGGGGAAGAGCTATTGAGCCTGACTGACATGCTGTGAGCCAAATGGAGCAGAGCCTCTCCGCCTTAAACCCATGAGACAGAGAAAGGCCTAGAGGTGAAAACCAGAAGCTCCTGTGCGCAATAAGGAGCCAGCTGGAGGTCAGCTCCTAAAAGCTTCAGAGCTAGAGTCAGGACACTGTGTCCAGACCACACACAGGCCACCCTAAGGAGTCTTCAAACAGTGAAGGCGTCCTCACGGGAACAAAAGGACCTGCCTCTGCAAGTGAGGCCAGAGTCCGAGAGATAGCACACCAGTAGCTCACTTCCCACGAGAAGCCCCTTAAGGACTGTGTCCTGGCAAACACAGGCTGCAAACACAAACCGTGGACAATGTCCGAACTATGGGGCTACTGCTTTGATAGCTTGCATAGAGGTAAGGAGGCAGAAGACGGGCTCCTTCCACTGGGGTGACTTGGTGGGGGGGGGCACCCCCATGACATCGTTTCACTTGTAGGGTGAGTACAACCGGAAAGGTTCCAGAGTAAATGGTGTGAGCAGGAAGCAGAGGCAGAAAAACAGAAAGTGAATTAGAAGCCTGGCCAGCAAGATAAGGCTGCAGAGCAGAGAGGACGGTCCTAGGCAGACGCTTCTCCAGAGCGGCTCAGCCACATGTCACGATGCAGAGCCTGGGGTCACCTTAACCTCTCCTCTTCCACTCCTTGTAAAACAGAATGAGAAGGTGACAGTTTCCACTTGCTTCTGGCCGCCTTTTTTATGTTCACGGGAACAGAAAACGTCCTTGAAGCAGAGGTGTAAGAAACTGGTTTTCTAGAGCAACACTAGTTGTTTGGGGGCAGTGGGGTCACAGAAGGACCCTCCCGACACCTTCTGTGCATCCTGAAAAGGCTGCATCTTTTCAGGAATCCCTGGAGCACTGAAGCTCACCGTGGTCACCTAAGGTTCATGACCCTAAGGCACCAACTTCTGTCTTCAGGAAGCTAGAAACCCTTTACAGTCAGGGCCCATTGTAGATGACAGCGCCCTGGACGGACTAGTCAAAAGGGATCTTGACTCTCTTTATCCTCACACAATGAAGTCAGGAGGCTGAGAAGACCGCAGCCTGATATCAAGCCAGCTGAGGGTCAAGTTCCAAGTGCTTTTCAGTCTGTGCTCTGGGCTGCCATCCTCACGGTGGGTGGGGAAGCCTTGTACCTCTTCCATGATCACCAGTACCAACAAATGTCTTCATGAAACCAACTCTAAGTTGGACATATTATACAGTCTCGGTAAACTAAGCAGAAGCAAACTGGACACAATCTGTTCACATAAAGTGGATGGCATCTCTAGGTATGCTACGTGGTTTTAGAGGCAAACGTGTGAACTTGGCGATATCTCCCACGGGTGCACACTAAGCCTTTCTTGGTGATAAGTGGACGGACATCCTTTCTCTGTGTCTTCCTTCTGTGTCTGCCGAATTACTTCTTTTTTGAAATTTATTTTTAAATTTGCGCACACATGTGTGTTTGTGTGTGTGTATGTATGTATGTATGTATGTATGTATGCATGCATGTATGTATGTATGTATGTGTGTATGTATGTGGGTCAAATCCCCAGGAACCAGAGTTACAGGTAGGTGTGTGGTACCGGATGTTGGTGCTGGGAACTGAACTCATGTCCTCTGCAAGAGTATCAAGTGCTCTTAACCACTGAGCCATCTCTCCAGAATCCCTAATTCATTCTTATGAGGGCCACAGCCCCATACCAATGATCACATGTCACCTCTTCAAAGACCTAGTTTTTAAATACAGTCATGTTCTGAAGAACCTCATGTTAGGACTTCAGTATATTCAAGGGCACACAATTCAGTCCACAAAAATCACAAACAGGAGTTTAACCAACAACGGCACAATCACAGACTTGAATATCAGATAGCTGTTAAAAGTAAAGCAGCAATATAAATCCTATTTTAGAAACGCTGGGATAACCTCCAAGAGAAGTACGTTATGAATAATGAAGAATTCTATATTAAACAATGAAGTGTTGAGATAGGGATAGAATGATACCGTTTCATTTGGCTCACCTGGGCACTAGCCAGTATATGGACCATCCTGGGACTTCCATGGGGTAGGGCAAGAAAGGTCATCTCAGAAAAAAAAAAAAGTGATCCAGAGAAACTAGGGCCGAGAAAGTGCATGAATTTCCACTATAGTTGCTCATATACATGAGGAATTACTAATTAAATCAGTTAACTACTACATCATCGATATTTGATCCTTATTGTGGAATACTAAACATTAAATGGAAGGTTTAAAAAGGTACATGAGAGCTTTCAGGTTTGTTGTGGGAAGTTGCTGGTCAATAAAGAGTTGGCTTTGTTCTCCAGCATCGCCCCCCACCCCCTAGCTGCTTCCTCACAAATACCTCTTTACAGAAGCTGTCTCCATGGCAGCTGGCCGTGCTGCCAGGCACCTTTGTAGCTCCCATTCTCTCTCTCTCTCTCTCTCTCTCTCTCTCTCTCTCTCCTCTCTCTCTCTCTCTCTCTCTCTCTCTCTCTCTCTCTCTCACACACACACACACACATACACACACACACACACACACACACACGGAATCAGATACAACGGCAGAAGTGGAATTTCTCCAGACTCTTGGGGAACTTTGAGGAGCTGTGCCTCGAGTTCCTCCTCCAGGCACCATGTCAGGTTATTTCCCACTGCCAAGATGAAGGCAGAGGGGAGTCGGAGGAAAAGAGAATTCATCACTCCTGACGGAATGGAAATGAAGGCGCTGCAAAGCAAATAGCCGAAAATCTAACGAGTGTCATTCACGGTTCGAAAAGACTGTTTTTAGACAACGTAATAATCCACTACAACATTTATTCTGTCTGCAAGATTATTACAGCGCAATTTTACCTTTCCATCTTCGGTGGCGTGGTGCGATTCCTTCAGTAGTCAGCCTTTGTCTTGCCCAAGTTTGGGGTTACGATTAATCTAAACGCTGAGGCTGACGTGGGGGAAGAGGGAGATGAGGCCCTAGCAGGCAACAGAAGTGAGAGAGGCCATGGATGTGCTCTCTCTCTCTCTCTCTCTCTCTCTCTCTCTCTCTC
>NW_026067899.1:1838952-1854412 GCF_014885135.2 Alexandromys fortis
TCCCCCCCTCTCTCTCTCTCTCTCTCTCTCTCTCTCTCTCTCTCTCCCTCCCTCTCTCTCTCTCTCTTGCTCCCAGCACGGACCTGTGCAGCTGACTGTACCCAGTTCCAGGCCTTGCCCACCGCCCCTTCTCTGTCCCCTTATATTAGTGGTTCTCAACCCTTTCATACGGTTCCTCATGCTGTGGTGACCCCCAACCATAAAATGATTCTCATTGCTACTTCATAACTGTAATTCTTCTCCTGTTATGAGTTGTGATGTAAATATCTGTGTTTTCCAACGGTCTTTTGAGTCTCCTGTGAAAGGAGTCAAGACAGTTGAGACTCTCTGTCTTAGGGTCTGTTGTTTGCATAAAGCTCCCTTTGACTACAGAAGCAGCACTGTCCCCTCACGAGGTAAACGTCATTTTGCCTTTTTCACTGACTACCAGCTAGACTTATTGTGGTATTTGGACATCAAATTTCCAAGGAATGGCAGGTGAAATGTTTTAGACCGGCTATGAGTCTTAGCGCCTCGGTCCACCATTCCTTTGGGGACCCTTTTCTGCCAACTATGCACTCACTAGAAAAGGGAGCACCCTGTGGACATTTGGCCTGGAGAGCTACCTTCGAGCAAACAGGGAGGAAAGTGCTGTGTGCTGAGACGCGGAGCCCACTAAACAGCTGGGTTGTGTGAGCAGCCGCTGCCTCAGCCTGGGCCCCCGTGCAGACGAACTGATCTTGTGCAGTTCCTGTCTTTGTCCACTCAGGGCTACACAGCTGGATCCCAAACCGATTCTAAGGAAGGCTCACATCCTAGGGATGCGTCCGTTTTTAGAAAGCAGCCGGGTTTTCACACGTTTTGCGCTAGATTTTGATCTGGCAAGCCTTCCTTATGATCCGAACCTTTTCCCTTAAGAGCTGAGAGACAAAAGCATCAGACCTGTCCCAGGCACTCATGCAATGCCAGGTCCCCGTCCCAAGTCAGAGTGCAGAAAAGACTCTGAATCCTCTGTCCAAAGCGGAAGTTCCAGGAGGCCACAGCTTCACGTCACCTCTCTATTGTGCCCACATCTCCACATGGCTTACTGTCACACGGCCTCTCCCAGTCACAGGCTGTCACACATGCCCTCCCAGCCCAGCTGCACACAGCTTCCTTCTTGCCTTTGTTCTGTGATCTTTGGAGCCTTTGAAAAATTGATTTGTATCATTTTTTTAATATTTATTTATTTATTATGTATACAATATTCTTTCTACATGTATGCCTGCAGGCCAGAAGAGGGCACCAGACCTCATTCCAGATGGTTGTGAGCCACCATGTGGTTGCAGGGAATTGAACTCAGGACCTCTGGAAGAGCAGGCAATGCTCTTAACCACTGAGCCATCTCTCCAGACCCCGATTTGTATCATTTTTTAGCATCAATGAAGAACCGACTACCTTTGATATCTGAGTCGTCTAGTCCAAAGGTTAGATTCATCCTTCCTGCCAGCCGTGTGTGTGTGTGTGTGTGTGTGTGTGTGTGTGTGTGTGAGTGTGTGTGTTCATCATTCTGCCTAAGTCCATGCAAACTCTCCACCATGTCAAAAATCATGGTAGAATAGTTACAGGTTTCATCAATAGCAAACACTTGGTGCAAATGAGGCCCTTAAATACCCGGAGTGGATCAGAATGAAAGAGAGGAAGCGCAGGGGAACTTTGAAGAAGATAAAATATTGAAGCAAGCTGGTAAGCTTTGAAATTAGAGGAAGGTAAAAGGACAAGACTTTTCCTTAGTAGCATTTAAAATAGCATACGAGATCTTTGGCTCCCGGTTGATTTTATCATATTGTCATCCTTACATCCGGCACAAGAGAAGAAGCTCACCTTCCTTGTTATCAAGTTTGCTTTCTTTCTTTCTTTTTTTTTTTCTGGATTCCCATATTATCTTCATTTGTTTGAATCTCTGGCACGAGTTCATTGATTTAGTCATCGGTCCTGGCTAATCTCCTGCCATTTCAAAGCCTCTGATCTGAACTGATTTCTAGTCAGGAGCCCCGGGAGGAACCAGTACTGTTACATAACTCTGAACTGTAGAGAAGGCCACCGACTTCTGCCCACATTCCTGCGGTCACAACACTTCCTTCGCGGTTTCTATCTCACGTGAAGCACGAAATCCGGTGCACACAGCGAGAAGATGGATCATTTGCATGAGGGGCTCTCATGGCTGTCAGGCCATAGGGCACCCTGGTTGTTGACTGTATAGGCTGCCAGAGAAGAGGGTGGGCAGGGAAGGTGGCGGGAGATCTGTATGGAGGAGTGGAGTGTAGGCGGACCTAGAAGGTGGTTATTGGAGGGGCAGGGAGAAAGAATCCCTGCTCTCTCTGGTACTTTTTACCTTCCTTTCAGCCCACCTCCCCTCAGAAGTGCCATTTCCCTTCTTGTTAGGATGCCTTTATTTCTATTACTTAATTAAAAGAAAAAAGGAAACAAGAGAGAAACAGCAGAGTTTGGCTAAATGGAAACCAACAACAAGGAACTCTAAGTTTAAATTTTGGGTTCCTCTGTGCATAGTCCTGGCCACCGTGGAACTTGATTTGTAGACCAAGCTGGCCTTGAACTCACAGAGGTCCACCTGCCTCTGCCTCCTAAGTGTGTGTGTGTGTGGGGGGGGGGGGATTAAGGCATGTGCCCCCACCACCCAACACTTAAATCTTGAATCTTGAATCTTAAGTGTAGCGGTTTTTGCTCCTCTCATGTGATGAGCCTGCCACCTGGGTTCTGAGCAAAGCCTGTGAACAGAGAAGAGTTTTCCCAAAGAAGCATAATAGTGAAACTCTTCCCTCATGAGATGCTCTGCCCTCTCCCTTCTCGTCATTCTGATGAATGAAGCCCACTCCGAGGCTGAAGAGTTTTGGGTCACTTTTCATGGCAATTGACTTTCCTTGAGACTTAAACAAAATCTATACCTTTTATCATCAGATCCCATGGTTGTGAGCCGCCATGAGGGTGCTGGGAGTTCCGGGCCCTCTGGAAGAATTGGCTGTACACTAAACTACTGAGTCATCTCTATAGCCCCTAGATGTGGGACCCAAACTCGTTGCTACTTCATACTTGTAATTTTGCTTCTGTTATAAATTGTATCTGTGTCTTCTGATGGTCTTAGGTGACTCAGTGAAAGGGTCGTTCATCCCCCAAAGGGGTCGTGACCCACAGTTTGAGAACTGCTTAGATAGACTCTATATCAGACCCCAAACATCTTCATTCCTGTGGCTTTATGTCCTGAGATGAAGTCATGCAAACCTTCTGATTTTATTCTCCTACTCAATATTGTCTAGATTATTCTAAATTCTCTGGGTGCCAATATCAATTTTAGAACCAACTTGTCAGTTTCTACTAAAACTTTGTCTTGAGGAGAAATATCATCTTTAAAAACTTTTTTATATTTTATTTTATGTGTATGCCCTGATATATATATGTATATATGTGTGTGTGTGTGTGTGTGTGTGTGTGTGTGTGTACCACTTGCATGTCTGGTGTCCCCAAAGTTCAGGGGAGGAAGGTGCTAGAACCCTGGAACTGAAGTCACAGATGTGAGTTGCGTACCATGTGGGACCTCTGCAATATCATCAAGTGCTCTTAAATACTGGCCCTTCTATCTCTCAGAAACATTGTAAATGAAAGCAAGCTTCTCCAGCCTGTGAGCATAGAATGCATTTAAGTCCTAAAGTTTCCCTCAACAGCATTCTGTAGTTTTCAATGTTTGGGTCAAACATGTAATTTACTAAATTTAACTCTATATATCTTTCTTAGTTAGGGTTTTTATTGCTCTGAAAAAAAAACACCAAGGCAAGTTTTTTAAAGATTTATTTATTTATTATGTATACAGTGTTCTGCCTGCGTGTATGCCTGCATGCCATAAGAGGGCACCAGATCTCATTATAGATGGCTGTGAGCCACCAAGTGGTTGCTGGGAATTGAACTCAGGACCTCTGGAAGAACAGTCAGTGCTCTTAACCTCTGTGTGGTATCTCGGCAGGGCAGACAGCTGCGGTGCTGGAGTAGTAGCTGAGCGTCCTGTATCTTACAGGGAACAGGAAGTTGACTGGGACACAGGACAGTTTCCTGAGCTTCTGCCTCTACAAGACACTCTTCCTCCAGGAAGGCCACACCCACTCAAACAAATCTACCTCCTAATAGTGCCACTCTCTATAAGATTATGGGGGCCAATTACTTTCAAACTACCACAGTAGCTCATATTTTTATATAAAAAATTGGTGCTTTTAAGAATTCTATTTGTGCTGGGCAGTGGTGGTGCACACCTTTAATCCCAGCACTCGGGAGGCAGAGACAGGCAGATCTTGGTGAATTTGAGGCCAGCCTGGTCTACAAGAGGACAGTCACGGCTGTTACATAGAGAAACCCTGTCTCAAAAAAATAAAAAAAAAATTCTATTAGCATGTATTAGCTATATGTCACACATATTTAAAATTGTCTATGTGCAGTGAGAGTCTGTGCTCCAGGGGCATCAGACCCCCTGGAGCTGGAGTTAGACACACTTATAAACCAGCTTATATGAGTGCCGGGAACAGAACATGGGCCCTGTTTATCACTGAACCATCACTCCAATTTCTCATCTTATCTTAGTTAAACTTAAATTACTCCATGTGACCAGGGAAACTGCACCGAACAGTACAGTAAGGGTGGGATAAATACAGCCCCATGTTTCCATGGGCCTATTACCTAATCTTAGGCCTGATAGAAAGGGGCAAAAATAAAATGCAAATAACCCACAATCGAGTCGCTGTACTACCAAGTAGTGTAAGGAAGACGACATGACACGGGATGTGAGCCAGCAAGCTCAAGAGCCAAGTCCCCACTGGGTCACTTGGCTCCTCTTCTGTTCGGATGTGGCCTGAATGTATTCCCGGCAGGCTTCACGCTGTTGTGATCCGGGCTTGAACGGGAGAGTTCAGGGGAGAATCCCAATCTGTATTTGCAAAGCATTGTGCATTCCGGAGGTGCCGTACTAAACTGGGCTAGGGCTAGGACTCACATACCTCCGTTCCATTTTGGCTTTGACGTGCTAATCCTAGAATTCTCGCGGGAGTGTGAGCCACCTGCGCCTCATAAACCTTTTGATTTACATACACACATGTGACCTTTCCCATCCTGGGGCCACTTTAGCTGTATTGACCCGCTGACTTTCAAGGTAGGGCGCTTAGCAACTGCATAGGAAATGATGCTCGCCCCTGCGATGTTGGTGGCCTGCGAGGATAAAAGCGGCAGAGGGGAATGAAAGCAGATCCGCCGTGAACAACCGAAATGGATCCAGAAACAGGACCCGGAGTCCTCACTTGCACCCTGCCTGGTTCCCAAGTAGCTCCGCTCTCTCCAGTCACCTCTCGCTCCTCCCTCCGCTGCGGTCTTTTGTCTTTGAAAGCCGGGGGAGACCGACAATAGATTATTAACTGTGCACGCAGGTGTTATTGAAGAGACCAATTTGTGAACAATGGCCCTTCCCACGATGTCCAAACAGAAAGATTGTTCCGCAGCTGTTATTTGCAGAACCTGTCAGCGTTCTGCTCGCTGCTACGGCGGTGCCAGCTGTCCTAGAGTGCGGCTCTTCCTGCGCCGCCCACTCCTGACAGCGCTGCAGGGCTCATGGCGCGCAGCTGCCCACCGCTGGCCTCACTCCATATGTGAGTGCCTTGCGCCCACCACCGGACCCGGCTCCCCGCCTTCCTCGCAACAGCTCCAACACTCTCCTGGAAGCATCCTTCTGGTTCCCATAGCTCTGAGACGACGTGGAAACAGAATCCAGAGAACAACTTGGAAAGCCAGTGCCTTGCCAGTTTGATGGACAGACAGACATTCGTGCAGACAGACAGACATTGTATAAGATGTGTGGCCCAGATGCCAGGTTCGGATCTTCTCTGTGGGATCTAACTACAGTCGTCTTGAACTCACTGATTCAGCAATCTAGGGATGTTCCAGATTTTCGCCTCACCTACCCTAAGGCAGAAGGCAACCCTTTCAAAGCATCCCTAAATGAGGCATCTGCTAGAGCGTCGCTGCCACAGAGTTTTCCACGGGAAGAGGACACTTTTCATCTGCTTCCAACACCTATGTATGAGTTTGTTTCGTCCGAGAGAACTCTGACTTCTTCAAGTGTGTCTCACCCCCTAATACACACACACACACACACACCTGCTGCACACACACACCCCATTATACCATCAGCAGCTCTCTCTACTCTCTAGTCCACAGGCCCTTCCCCGCCCCCCAAGCTTTCCTACCCAGGTCTTACCAACCGCTTCCAAGAGGCAGGACTCCCTCTCCTTCAAGCAAGAGGCGCTGTTTTATTCCTGGTACAAAGACCTTCAGTTCCAGGGGTGTCCTGCCGGCGCCAGAATGTCTGCTGCCTGCCAATTTCTCAAAAAATTCACTGGTCTTGGGCACTTGCCTTTTCTCATTTTGGGATGATTCCCTACGGAGGCTGTGAGTTTCCCAAGGGGCAGAAAAAAGTTCTGCCCTGAGTTTCCAACAATGGCCTGAAAACCATCAGCAGTTGGAGCTTGCCCCACGCAGCAGCTGAACCTGGTCTTAGTTGCTTTTCCTATACAAATGTCGTTCAAACAGCCATAAGCTTTCCCAAATTCCTCCAAACAGGTAACCACGGTCTTTCTCCAGCCTGTCCTTGGATTTGAGTGCCAAATTCAATTCTACAGATATGAGCTGACAGCATTTTGTAGGCTACAGTATGGTCCACCTTTTACTAGAGTCTCAGTAAAGAATGTAAATTTTTTCACACATGAATTTCTAAGACTTCTGCCTCACTCAGGAGACAAAAGGTAGATTCTCAAGACCTCTTCCTGAACTCCACCACACACACAGGGTTTCTCTGGGTAACAGCTCTGGCTGTCCTGGAACTAGTCTGTAGACCAGGCTAGCCTTAAACTCAGAGATCTGCCTGCCTCTGCCTCCCAAATGCTGGGATTAAATATGTGCCCCACCACCGTCTGACTCAAGACTTCTGCAGGCCGATGGTGGCACATTCTAAAATGATCAATCATAGCCTTTCTGAGGCAACCTCGGCTCTCATTTCCTAATTTTCAATGAAAGAAAATGCATATATTAAAAGCACTCTACAATTCCTTGTCTCCACTTTTTAACTAAGAAAAGAAATGATAACCATTCTAATTCTGAACAAAAAATAACCCTCGACTTAGCAACCCCCGGTTGATTTTGATTTGGGAATATTTATTAACAGTCTGAAGGAAAAGCAGATAATGTGAACAAAGTTCTTCTCAACTTCCTAGAGAGCACTCTGAGAATTCAAGAGATTTTAGTTTCTCAGGATTCTCGAGAATGCGTCCACCACCCCCGCATTCCCCCAAAGCCAGGACAGCAATATAGATCCACACAGGACCGCACTTCCTGAACACAAGCATTTATTTCATCAGATGCAAGCTGATCTATTCCAGTGTTCAGTCACTCGGATGCGGCAAGCCCATGCGTGCATTAAGTTGGGTAAGTGGCTGCCAGCCCTGCCCTGCCCAGGCACACCGTCTCTAGTAGAGCTAGATGCCATGAGAGTGTCCCTGAATGTTAACGAGCTGGGTGGAACAGGCAAGGCACTTACCTCAGTGCCACATTAGGCTGGGGAACAAACTCAACACTGCACAAATATTTACCTTCAGGGACCTTTGAGAGACCTCTGGGGGAAGGAAAATAAATCTGTACACGTGTTTACTCATAATGATTCCCAACAGTCCCATCCGAATACAAGCCTAGCATTTCATTAAACAGGCATCTTCAATGACTGCTGAGCTGTGTAAATACATTATAAATAAAGCCACAGATCGGCTGTGCTGGCAGGCTGGAGGTGTAGGGTTTGGATACATGATCCCTGTCTCCCAAAGGGATCCCTTCTCTGAAGGCACAGAAAGCAAAGAGTCTGCCGAAGGAAGGATTGTATTTCTCCTCCTAATGGGCCATTTAGAGAGAAACCTCTCATCTGAAAGCACATATGCTTACTTGTACAGTTTGGAGAAGGTGAAAGATGTGAGAACGATTTGGTTTAGCGCTCTCCACACTGATTTACACGAGAAAAGCACTGGGATTAGTAAACCCAAGGACAGCCACCGAACTGAATGGAAAACGACTTGCAAAAGATCTGTTTCAGGCTGCAGCAGCAAAACTACTGTGGGTCTCTTTGCCAGAGAGGAAAAAGAAGAAAAAGAAGAGGAGAAGGGGGAGGAGGAGGAGGAGGAGGAGGAGGAGGAGGAGGAGGAGGAGGAGGAGAAGAAGAAGAAGAAGAAGAAGAAGAAGAAGAAGAAGAAGAAGAAGAAGAAGAAGAAGAAGAAGAAGAAGAAGAAGAAGAAGAAGAAGAGAGTGTATGTGACCTCACATGGACCTCAGAACATCCTTGGTACCCTGCACGGTCCCAGGCAATGCTAATGCCGAGACCAGGCTTGCCTCAGAAAAGTCTCCAGTTGCACAGACACTCCTTCCACACAATGCTTTGGCACAAGGAAATGGCTCTCAGGGCTAGAGGTTCTGTGTCATTAGTCTGCCTTCCCTTCTCCTCCCAACTCACCAAAGGCGGCTGGGCAGGGCAATGACTCAGGAGGGCAGGCAGCAGGGAGAGGCCAGCCATGCCTTAAAAAGCACAAGTGTCCTTTTAAGTATATTGGACTCTTAAACTTACAAGTCACCAAGGGATAGAAGCAAGCCAAAAAGGACTGCAGACATGAACTTGGGGCAAGGGGGGAGAAGAGAGGCCCAAACGCTAGTGAATGGGGAAAGAAAAATTTCTAATTCCCAGAAAAGGCTTAGCAAACTGGGAGGGAAGCCAGTCTGATGAGCCCTGCACAGTGCTCTGGAACCTTCTACCCCTGCCTCCATAAAGCCCAAGTGCCTCAAGCCCCTGCTGGAGGAGGGCAGGGGCATCGTAAGGTCTAACAGGATCCCTACAACAGTGGAAGCAGCAAGGAACTCAGATCTGAGCTGAGAACCAGGACCAGGATACACAAGGGGCTGGCAGAGGGCGGGCAGTGGCAAAACCCAACGTCTCCCAGGCTGAGAGAATTCCTTCTGTGCAAGGTTGGGTCCTTTGTGTACGGTGGTATCTAATTTAGTCATACTGAGAGAGAGGAGATATTGTCCCCATGGTAAACACCACCTAGCACTGCCAGGGAGAGCTGAGCCTGCGGGGGGGGGGGGGCACTGGTGACTGTCCTGTCCTATTCTCTCTGTGTTTAAGGCCCTTCTCCTTCCACCATTTCGAGAGCGGGGGGGGGGGGGGGGGCACTGGTGACTGTCCTGTCCTATTCTCTCTGTGTTTAAGGCCCTTCTCCTTCCACCATTTCGAGAGTCCGGGACAATGGCTTCTTCACTGATAGCCCTCAAAAATCAAAGAGCTCACAGTGCTTCTCATTCTAACCCCCACCTGTCTCTCCTCGTCGCTGCTGCTGCTCACACCCAGCCATGCTGATGTGATTGTCCCAGGACGGCTGTGACCAGGAGGAAGGGGGAAAAGCTGTTGAGAGTCTCACCATTCAATCCTCCACGCCCCAGCCTGGAGGTCCCCAGCAACAGCACTCCCAATAGCACGATTTACAGCTAGCTTATTAACTGAACCCCACTGCTTCTGGCTTGGATCTGGGCCCCCGATACAAAGGAATGAGTAAAAGCTTTTTTTCTCCACAGCGGTATCTCGCCTCCTTGGCAGGTGGCAGAGGGTGATGTATAAAAGAGCTGGCATCTCCTCCTCCTCCTCCCTGGGAAGGAATTCAGCACACAACATCCCTGTCAGCCAACCCACCAGCCAGCTGACTCTGGGGGCAGCAGCAAGGCAGACTCCAGCTACCTAAAAGAGGAATAAGCCCCATGTGGCTGAGGACTCTGCCCCAGCTCTGCCCTCTCTTGGGGTTCCAGTTCCCACCTAAGGCAGCCTCTGCGGCTACGCTCCAAGCCCTCAAGTTCTCCTTCCTCCTTCATCTTTATGTGCAATCAATTACTGGAAAATGTCATTGGAACGGTCTCCTACTGCCTTCTCTAAAGCCCGTCAGTTCCATTAAAGCTGCCTTACCATTCACCCCTCTTCCCTTTATTGTAATCCATACATCAGCATATTCTGCTGGATGCAGAGCCATCACTATGCTAATAGAGCCCCCCCTTTTTTTTCTAAATGATGAGGCTTCTACAATAGTTTGTGCATTTCTGGTTTCTTCTATCTGCATCCTCACAGAAGCAGAATCCGAGGGTGTCTCCAGGGAGAGGTTGGTGACACCAGGCCCCTCCAGCACTTTTCATCATCTGGCCCATGGATGGTCCCTAATATTATGAGGCAGAGGTCTGGGACTGCAGCCTGATCAGGAGGACAGAGACCTGTCTGGAGCTGGCTCTGCAGAGCAAGCACCCTGCCCTTTCTGAGAGACGCTGTTATCATACAACAAGAAGGAGCGTATGGAACTAGAGTACCAAGGTCCCACCCTACTAGAGTTGGAGCCACTGGTCAGGGTGCTAAGAAACCCAGGAGCCATCTAGAGTGAACCTTAAGAGCCAACCAGCCTGCTCTCTAGTGTCAAAAAGGAAGCATTCAACGCTCAAGACAAGAGGGAAAGGACACACACGGTTGTGGGGTGGCAGAGTAAACAAAACTAGTCTGCTGATAGACAGTAAGCAATATCCTTAATACGGTGCTGTGCCGAATAAATGTGCTGTCTAAAAGCCTCGAATAGCTTCTCTCACTTGCCGTCAGCACAAACCTGAGAAGTGTCACTGCTAACCCCATTTTAAAGACAAAGAAACAGAGTCCCACTTCTGTGGTCCCATAACCAGCAAGTGCTGGCTGCAAGCTTTGAAGCCAGGTCAATCTGACTGTAAAGTTTCCCTGGCCACAATTAGCATCCTATGAGCATCCTGGCACTCGCAACCTAATTCTAACTCAGGTCACCGAAGTCTCTACATAGAACAAGGCTGTCAGACTGAGCCAAAACAAAACAACACCCCCCAACGAAATTTGAATTGCAGATGAGTAGTGAACAACTTTTGAAACGCGGCTCGTGCCATATCTACAAATAATTATGCTAAAGTATTATCTGTTTATATGGAATTTAGACTTAACCAAAGTCTCCTGTTTGACCTGGGACCACGATTGTAGCGCCTTTCCCTTAAAAACCAGCCAGCCTCATAGAGGTTAAATAGTACCACAGGAATGATGATTGGATTTACCCAAGCCATCTGGTTTCCAAGTTTAGACCCAGAGGATCTGTGCTGGTTGGTTCTTGTTGTTGTTTATCAACTTGACACAACATTTAGGAAAAGGGGACCTCGACTGAGAAAGCATCTCATCAGCGTGCCCGAAAAGCAGGTCTGCGGGGCTTTTTTTTTTTTTTTATGTGGGAGGGCCCAGCTCACTGTGGGTGGTGCCACCCCGGTGCAGGTGGTCCTGAATTGTATTTTAAAAGGCAGGTTGAACAAGCCAGGGGGAGCCAGCCAGTTAGCAGCACCCCTCAGTGGCTTCTGCTTCCGTTCCTGCCTCCAGCTTCTTGCCTTGATTCCCTCAAAGGCCTATGACTCCAGATATGTAAACCAAATAAACCCGTTCCTCCCCATGCTTCTTCTGGTCATAATCCTTATTACAGCAACAGAAAGCAAACTAAGACAGGATCTTCCACGGGAGCTCGTAGGCAGGCTGGAGCTGAACAGCCACACCCCTAGAAACGCACTAAAAACAGCTGCCGCGTCCCTGTCACGCTGATCTCAGTGGCCGTAGAGACACAGCTCTTTCATCAGCTCCCTTTCACAGTGCCCGTCCCCCCCACCCCCCCACCCCCCCATCATGCACATCCTCCTCGGCCAGAGGCAGGAAACTCCTTCTGGCTCCCACCCTGCCACCTACTTTAAACAAAGGAACCAAGAATCGCCCTCCTCTGGGAGAGCAGAAGAGGAAAAACGGCAGTCAGGTAGCCCGCCACCCCTCCCCGCAAATTATACTGGATACCAGAACAAGTTCACACTGGCAAACGCCGGCCCTGGCCGATGCATTCACTTTTCAAGTGTGAGCACGTTCTGAAACCTAGACGCCATTTCAAAATGAGAAAGTGAGAGAGAGCAGCAAGTAACCGGGCTTTCCCGACACTAAGTTCTCTCCCTTCCTTCCTGCTGGGCAGAGAAGCCGATGTCACAGCCTCTGCCTCACCTTTCCTGAGAGTCGGTTTCACTGCTCTGAGTAAAGTAAACCCTAGCCAGAAAGTTCCTCAGGCAGTTCTGAAGCCAAACTCTACGACCTCTCCTACCTGGCTCCCATCTCTAAGTTATCGGTGTAACATACACACGCATGCCTGCACGCATAGCAAAACCTGCTTCCCTAAAACCCTAGCCGTCTGACCCCAGCTTACCCTGGACCAGTCAAAAGACTCAGGCTACCCCACACGTGTAAGGCCGTCCCCCTCTTCCAGTTTCATAATTGCCTGGTTTGGCCAGTCTGAGTTCTAGGGATCAGAGAACGGTTTGGAGCCTCATAACCCTCGGGGCAGTTACTGCGGAGCTTGTCCACACCCAAAACTGGTGACTCTCACGGAGAAAGCCTGCCTTCCCCCCACAAAACACAGCCAAATACGGAATGTCCAGGAAGGCGTTTCAAGTGCATTTAATAGCATGCTAATTCATGTTTTCATATTTGAATAATAGAAACAATAGGCACTAAATGCTATTGTTTTTCCACTATGGAAGAGGAGCTCCATTCTTGCACAGGACAGGAGCCAGTCCTCCCATTTCATGCTCACAATTGTAGCTAATGATTTAGAGCCACTCGATCCTAGGCACTGTGCTAAACTGCTTAAGTAAAGTGTTCTGCTCACTCCTCGGGCCTCCCCACAGGCCAGACTGGGAGACAGGGGAATGCCCAGCTAAGGAGTAGGTCTAGAGCCCAGCATGCCTTCAATCCCAGCACTCGGGAGGCAGAGGCAGGTAGATCTCTCTGAGTTGGAGGCCAGCCTGGTCTTCAAAGGGAGTTCTAGGCCAGCCAATGCTATACAGTGAAACCCTGTCTCGAAAAAACAAAACAAAACAAAAAGTTACTGATTCCAAGATCAAACCTGAAATCACATCTGTCTACGCACTGGCATATCCACAGTCTTGGTTTCTCATCACTTTAGATACTGCTGGTTTTCTGTCCTCCCACAGAAAGCTGAGACCATGTTGATAATCAGAAAGAGAAGGATAAAAGTCAAAGCTATTACCTTGCCCTTCCCAGCAGTCTATAGATGGTATGGCTGTGCGCATGCTGAAAGGCCAACACAAATGTTGCTATGTCTCTTTCTTATTACGTCCTCTGCCAATGGAGAGAACATTCCATTGAAGTCCAGGGAAAACCGTGTTTGACAAAACAACAAAAATACCGGCAGGCACTGAAAGGACCAGCGTGTGACACACAAAATGAGAGCTTGGACAAACTGTGAGCCAGGCAAAGGACATTCTGCTAGGGGGAGGGGGCTGTGTAGAATTTTTACCCCTCCCTAGTATCCCCCACAGTCCTCTGGACTGAACATGTTTCTCAAGACTTCATGTGTGGAAATGTAATCCCCACCATACAGGGCAGAATTTACAGGTAGAATTCTGACACAGCAATGGTGGCTAGGGGTATTTGGAAGGTATTTAGGATTAATAAGGTCAGAACCTTATTAATCCTAAATTAGTAAGGAGAGAACCCTAGCAGCTTCAGCAGAAGAAGTGCGACCAGAAAAGTCACATAAACACAATTGACTCTGTGTGATACCATCCGCTGACTTAGGAGGGATATGCCAGCAATGTGGCCATCACTAGGTTCAATCTCTTGACCTCAAACCTTAGAACCAGGAACCAAAAATATGCTTCCTCTTTCTCTGCTGTATCCAGTGTGTGGGGTTGTGTGACTGAAGACAGAAAAATGGAGTAATTCCGCAGGTAAAATCCAATAGATCTTTGAGTTACTAGACAGATTTAACTGAGTAATTCTACAAAAAGACCCCTCTTCCGGGCGTGCTGTTAGACCCCAAGATGAGGTAGTGACAGCCAGATCATTAAGCAATACAGACTATTGGAAAGTTCTGCATTCCATACCTTTCTTCTTCCTTTCTGCCTCTCTCTCTCTCTCTCTCTCTCTCTCTCTCTCTCTCTCCCCCCTTCCTTTCTTCTTTTCATGTGTGATGTGTATGTTTATGATTTACATGTGTTTTCATGTGTATGTGTGTGTGTGTGTTCATGAGTACACAGGCATCTGTGTGTACATCTGGCTGGAGACTGATGTCAGGGGTCTTCCTTGCTCTCTTTCCACCTTTCTCTTTCTGAGGCAGGGCCTCTCAATCAAACCCAGAGCTCGCCAATACAGCTAATCCTCCTAGCTGGCCTGTCCCGAGGATCCCTTGTCTCTGCCTTCTGGGGCTGGAATTGCAGGTGAGTTGCCATGCCTGGGTGGCATTTACATGGGTTCTAAGGGTCCAACCTACAGTCCTCCTGCTTGGTTGCACAGCAAGCATTTTACCTGCTGAGTCATCGCCCCAGCCCCCAAGACAGTACTTTGAAAAGACAAACACCTGGGTATCAGTTTTCTTGTTGCCCTGTGAGCCTATCCATTCACGGCCTTTCCCGCTTGATTCCTCGGTCTTTGGTACAGTTCCCTTCCTTGCATCAGCAGGAACCGAGGTCTCCAACCCTCTGTCTATCAACTGGCACTACCTAGAGACCAATCACATCCCTCCCGTCACGCCTCCACCTTCAAGCCACAAATTGCTTGGCAGATCCTCCTTTTGTTTCAAACCTCTGCCTTTAGAACCAGCCATGGGAGATTCTGCTTTGAGAGGGCTCACCTGATTAGGTCAAGACATCAAGATAATTCTCCCTTTACCCTATCACTGGAGGTCATCTTAGAATGCCGCCTGCCATCGTTGGCAATGGCCCAGGGACCGCTGAGCTCTAAAGGAAAACAAGGACACGGAAGTATGGTCCCAGAAACCATCCTCACTGAGAAAACAATAAAACTAAAAAAGAACCATGACCTGGAGCTGGGGAAGCGACTTCATGGGTAAAGGGCTCACTGTGCAAGCGTGAGGACCGGAGTGAAGATCCCCCGCATTCACAGAGAAGCCAGGTATGGCAGTGAGCATCTATAACTCCAGTACTGGGTTGGGGGAGGGGGGAGGGGGACAGGGATGGGACAACAGCAGATTCCAGTGGCTCACTAACCAGCCAGTCTAGCCAAAACAATGAGTTCAGGTTCGATAAGAGGTCCTTTGAAAGTAAGATAGAAAAACGATTGAAGAAGACATGCTTCTCTGGTCTCCAAGATGTCTCTGGAAGACATCAACCTCTGGTCTCCGTGTGCATCTGTATGGGCAAGCTTACACACCCACACCTGTGCACACAGGCATACTACACACACATACACACACATGAGAGAGAGAGAGAGAGAGAGAGAGAGAGAGAGAGAGAGAGAGAGAGAGAGAGAGAGAGAGAG
>NW_026067899.1:1854431-1855907 GCF_014885135.2 Alexandromys fortis
AGAGAGAGAGAGAGAGAGAGAGAGAGAGAGAGAGAGAGAGAGAGAGAGAGAGAGAGAGAGAAATCTTGGAGGATAAGGAGGTTTGATCAAAAGCTAAGAAAGAGGTTTGGGAAAGTAGCAATACTATAGCAGGTTACTTCTTTAAAGTCCTCTGGTTTTTGGAGCGATGACTCAGCAGTTAGGAGCACTAACAGATGTTCTAAAGGACCCAGGTAATTGGGCAGCTCACAACCATCTGTAACTCCAGCCCTAACCTGCCTGCTGGCTTCCAAGAGCATTTCACACATGTGGTGCACACACATGCACTCAGGCACACCCATGTACACATAAAGTGAGTAGATCTCTTTTTAAAGGACCCTTACTGTAGGCAGAGAAGACTTGAATGGAGAAGAAAGAACAAAGCCACGGAGAAAGGCTGGGCAGGGATCAAAGGAGCAGAGGAAATGGTTAACTATGGGGAGAAGATGGAACTGCTGATTCTCAGCTATGGATGGGAAGCAGCCATGAGAAAGAATCCAGATGTGGAGGTGGGAAGAGAGCAGTTGGGCTTGGTGGTCCCGAAACAAGGAAGGTTGAAGAAATGAGATCTTACACACTTAGTTCTTCTCACGGCAGCTGTCCGCTGCGGGAACGGAAAGCCCCAGGAAATAAGAGCCGAGATGAAGGAAGGAGCAGAAGAGGAAGGATGAAGGTTTGCTGAGCCGTTCTCATCAGAAGCGGGCCAGGCGCAAATGGCAATGGCTCAAAAGTGCTTCTACGGATACAGGAAAGATGTACAAGACAGACAACAGAACCTGGGTCCTGAAAGGGGCGCCCCACCAGAACCTGAGGGCAAACTCATCCTGTTCACCTAATTTGTCTTCTTATTTGCCTGTAACCAGCCAGACATTGACAGGAAGGGAGTCAAGTCATTGGCCCTGTAGTTACCACTATGTTAATTCAAGAAAATGCAACCTTTTCCACTCATATTTTGAAAAAAAAATTATTTATTTATTTAGGTTTTGCAAGACAGGGTTTCTCTGTGTAGTTCTGGCTGCCTTGGAGCTCACTCTGTAGACCAGGCTGGTCTCAAACTCACAGAGATCCACCTGCCTCTGCCTCCCTAGTGCTGGGATTAAAGGCACGTGCTACCACTACCTGGCTAAATCTTAACATTTTTATTTATTTTTTTAATTTTATTGATTTTTATTGAGCTACATTTTTCTCTGTTCTCCTCTCTGCCTCTCCCCTCCCTTCAACCATTTCCCAAAGTCCCCATGCTATCAATTTACTCAGGAAATCTTGTCTTTTTCTACTATCCATGTAGATTAGATCTATGTATGTCTCATTGTTGTCTAGGTTCTCTGGGACTGTAATTTGCAGGCTAGTTTTTTTTTTTTTTGCTTTATGTTTAAAAACCACTTATGAGTGAGTACATGTGATAATTATCTTTATGGGTTAAATCTTAACATTTTTAAAGAGATTCTTTTTTTTTTT
>NW_026067899.1:1860826-1862922 GCF_014885135.2 Alexandromys fortis
ATTTAAAGGTGTGCACCATCATGCCTGGTATTTTCCAGTTCTGTAAGGGAAATATACACCCTTACCATATTTAACATAATCTTTGACCTTGAATCTTCTGTTCTATCCGACAAGCTAGATTTTATTACAACTTGGGAATGCAGCTCAGATTGCTAAGGGTTTTATTGTTGTTGTTTTTATAGATTAAAGGCACTTTTGTTCAACTGATATGAGTCAGATATGTGCCACCATTTAGTGGGAATTGATAGGTAAAGATGATATTTATACAAATCCACAGAGAAATATGTAATGTGCCAAGTTTAAGAAAGTTATTATAGCTGGGTGGTGGTGGCACGCCTTTAAAGGCAGAGGCAGGTGGATCTCTCCGAGTTCAAGGCCAGCCTGGTCTACAAAGTGAGTTCCAGGACAACCAGGACGGTTACACAGAGAAACACATTCACAAAAACAGTAACAACAAAAAAGAAGAAAGTTACTATAAATGTTATGTTTCACTGAAGATATTCTAATAAAGCAATAGGACTCGATACATTGTGTGTATGCATTTTAGATAAAGTTTGTTATATCAGTTAAACCATATAAAAAGATGATTCATGCAGAAACAGGCGGATCTCTGTGAGTCCGAGGTCACCCTGGTCTACAGAGCAAGTTCCAGGACAGGCTCCAAAGCTAGAAAGAGAAACCCTGTCTCAAAAAAAAAAAAAAAAAGATGATTCATGATTTATAACAAGTGCCAAGACTTAGCAAATGGACCAGATCAAGCATTAATAGATTATTTTGATTGATTCTATTTTCTAAGGTTATATTAAGTAAAATCCAGGCCAACGCTGGATAAAATCCTTTCTAACGTAAGGCACAGTGAAAGCCTGGTTGGCAAGCCTCCAACATACTCTAGAGAAATATATTATGAGCCAGGAATATTGAGGAAACGGACTATTCAGCAATAGCCATAGATCTCCCATAGATTAGAAAACTGAGCATGCTAAAGGCCATGAGGACACTCAGAACAAAATCAGGACGTTAACTCCTTGTCCTTTTGGGCTTACAGTTATCCTTGTCTTTCTGAGCAAAAGACAAATGGATACAAAGAAAAACCAATCCTTCTTATTTACACATTCGCCCTGGAGCAAGCACTGCTCAGGTTTGCTCCATCTCTCCTCCCCAAGTCTGGCTAGGTCATTATGATGAAATGGCAGTGCTTTGGCTCAGAAAGTCAGGATAGAGGGGGACAGGGTCACCAACCATCCCACTTGCTCAAGACCGAGGGATTTTCCTGGGACAGGAAATCTTGACCACAAAAGCTGTGAACTATGATTAAGTTCTTTGAGCCTCAGGTTTCTCATCTGCTAAACGGGGTATCAATGAAGCTACCTTCTATATGACACAAGACCCATGAATCACTAACTAGTAACTTCAAAAGCATTAATTAGCTACTGTGTTACTATTCGTCTTTGCCATATCCAGTATTGTTTTCTGAGGGTTTTACACACTATATCAACTTTAAATCTAACAACATGAAAATTTGGAGGCTTATGATATAATTCCAGACTTCTCTATGTGCATCAGAGTATACACTCTGAGGGTCGTGCAAGCCCTAAAGCACCTAATAATAAATAGTATCTTTGTCCAGTCAAGTCAGCACAGTGGTGGTGCACACCTTTAATCCCAGCACTCGGGAGGCAGAGACAGGTGGATCTCTGTGAGTTCGAGGTCAGCCTGGTCTGACCTCTGTCTGATCTCTGTTTGAGGTCAGCCTGGTCTGTAGAGCAAGTTCCAGGAATTCCAATGCTTTTTAGAGAGATCATGTCTCAAAAATAAACAAACCAAAAATGTGTCTTTCCGCATTCACTGTTTCTCCACCTTAAACAAACCTTACATTTTTAAAATTGCCTTAAATATTGTAGTTTTGCTACATAAACACAGCAGGATTATCTGTCATATTTGAAAATTGGACACGTTTTCCCAAACATTGTATCTATTAAAAAGGCCAGATGTGGTGGTACGTACCTTTCATCCCAGCACTGAGGAAGCAAGCCTGACATATCCAATTCCAGGCCGTATAGGGCTATATAGTAAGACTTTGTCTCAAAAAAAAAAAA
>NW_026067899.1:1863397-1905230 GCF_014885135.2 Alexandromys fortis
GGAGGGAAAGGGGAGGCGGCGGTGGGGAAGAGACAGAAATCAGAAAGAAAGAAAGAAAGAAAGAAAGAAAGAAAGAAAGAAAGAAAGAAAGAAAGAAAGAAAGAAAGTCATACTGAGGGAAGCTTGAGCAAAAGAGACCTGAAAGCCCCCCACCCCCAGTGACATACTTCCTCCAACAAGGCCACACCTCCTAATAGTGCCACTCCCTTTGGGGGCCATTTTCTTTCAAACCACCACAGTGGGTTTGCTGGTTTCTTGAAACAGGATCTCTCTATATAATCTCGGCTGTCCTGGCCACTATGTAGACCAGGCCAACCTCAAACTCACAGAGATCTACCTGCCTCTGCCTCCCGAGTGCTGGGATTAAAGGCAAGCACCATCACACCCTGAAAGAAAAAAAAATCTTATTATTTGAAGGGAACAATGTGAGATGACCATTCGTGTCGGCTCTGAGCTTCCTAACAATCATAGTAAAATCAGAAACAGACTTTCTCACTCTAAAATAAAAGGAAAGCAAAAAGAGTATCTAGAATTCCATGTCTTCCTGTTATTGGGTTCTGAGACTGCCGTGTAGTGCCTTACGTAAAAGGCAGAAAGTAATGTAACCGTGTCCTGCAGCCTGAAATTCCTGGAGATGACAGCATTTAATGTAACCCTTTCTACAGACCCTTGAGAGAAAGCAAGGACAGAAGAGCAGGTCCTGTTTCAGTAAGAAACAGAATTTTAGGTTTGGCTTTCTTCTCCCCAACCCTCCTGTTCCCCCACCCCTGCTTCCTGGACTTGCATTCATTCATGAATTCCTACCTCTGCTCGCTCAGCACTGGCACCGCATCCAGCAAAAAAACGATCTTTGGATTCTAACAAAAGCCAGACCTGTCGGGGTCTGACGATCTTAACTTTGGTATACCTCCACTGTGAGTTCAGTTACACGGGCCATCTTGGCGGGGTTAACCAGATCTTTCTGGTTTTCTCCATTTCCAGACACTCAGTAAGATTTGCACCCTCAGTCGGATGTGGTGCGCATGCCAGTCATGCCGGGGCTCCAAAGACGGAAGTAAGGGGCTCTTGAATGTGAGGCCAGGCTGAAAGACGGTGATACTCCATCTTCAAAATAAGAAGAAAGAGAGAAGAAAGAAAGAATAAATATTTGAAAACGTGACATTCTATGGCCAATGAAACGTGAGCATTAGCAATATTAGTGAAATATAGAATTACCAAGTGATTATGTAAGTCTGGACATCCTTTGCCCTAACACTGTGTGGTTACCAAGGATGTTTGGCATATTGCTTACTTCTGCCACATATAATTATATGAAGCCAAATTAAAAATAGGTAAAATTGGCTTTGAAAAGGTTTTTTTGAAAACACCTTTGGTGCATCAAAGGGCATTCCTGGACGGAGCTGCTTGCTCAGCTGCTACACTGCACTCGCCCAGGTATTAGGACCTGAATTTAATCCCAGAACCCACTTCTTAAACAACAACAACAACAACAACAACAACAACAACAAACGGACTGGAGAGATGACTCAGCAGTTAAGAGCACTTGGCTGCCCTTCCAGAGGTCCTGAGTTCAATTCCCAGCATCCATATGGTGGCTCACAACCGTCTGTAGTGGGATCTGAAGTCCTCTTCTGCTGTGCGGGAAGACAGAGCAATCATATACATAAAACACATGAAAGAATATTTGAAAAAAAATTAAAAAGCAAAACAAAACAGAACAAAAGCCACTGGGCAGGCTGTAGAGATGGCTCAGCAGTTAAAAGAACTGGGTTCAGTTTCCTCAGGACCCATAGGATGGCTCACAACCGTACGTAATTCTAGTTCCCCAGGGATCTGATGCCCTCTTCTGGCCTCCGTAGACACCAGACGTTCAAGCAGGGCACAGACATACATGCAGGCAAAATATTCACTTGCATAAAATAACAAATACATAAACATACATATGTATATATTATGTACTTATGTATATCATAAACACAAATAAGTAAATCTTTAAGAATCTTCAAGAATTAAGGAGACCAGGCATAGCCATAGTTGCAGTCTCAGGACTGGAGGCAGAGACAAGGCTGATCTCGAGAACATCATGTTAGCCGGGCAATCTAACTTCCTTGGTAAGTTCCAGGCCAATGAGAAATTCTGTCTCATAAAACATCACCGTGCCAGCTGTGGTAGCGTTTAATCCCACTGGGGAGCACTCAGGAGGCAGAGGCAGGTGGATCTCTGTGAGTCTGAGGCCAGCCTGGTCTACCACAGAGACCTTGTCTCAAAACAAAAACAAAACCAAACAAACACAAAAGAAAGAAAACCAAAATGGGCAGCATTTGAAGAATGATAGCTGAGGTTCACGTCTGGCCTCTATATGCACCGGAACATACACATACACACACACACACACACACACACACACACACACACACACACACACGACATTTACCACCAAAATAAAAAGGTAAGCCACAGAATGGGAGAAATATTTCTAGTCACATATATGAAAGGGTTCTCCTGACCAAAATGCATAAGTTGCTACAGCCAGTCAGAAGAGGACACATAACAATTTAAAAATAAGAGGCCTAGAGGTACAGTCCAGCGTTAGGGCCTCGCCAGGCACCCACAGCTTGGATCTAACTCCCGATGCTGTGGGTCTTTGGGAACAATGGACCTTCTCTCAGCCCAGATTGTGTGACTCAGGCTTTTAGGGTGCTGGACATTCAACAAAAGCCAGCCGGAGACAGTGGCTCTGAGTTCATTGTCTCGCAGTGATGATTCAACACACAGAAATGTTTGGGCATAAGCAAAACAGAGCAAGCTTTGCTAAGTACAATTTGGGGTGGGGGAAAGGTGAGAGAAACTCCTTGTTGCGGGGAGAAAATGCTGTTCCATTAGGACCTTCTTAGACCCGTGGTAGAAACTGGACAAAGACGAGGTAATTTCTATGGAGACTGATTCATTCTCTGAATGAATCTGGGGCTGAGCCAGTTAGGGGGTGGCACGCTCTGCACACGGTCTCCTGGCCCCCTGGGAAACAACCGAGTACAAGCCACTCACCGCTCATCCAATCAGCAGTGCTGGAAGCTCCCTGCTGTCCACCTTGTAGCTCTCTTTCTCAGCTGCTGATCTTGACAGGCTGATAGCTGTTAGCCCCAGCCAGCACGCTGCTACCTGACCTGCAGGTGTTGCTGATCTCCAACCTTGTCTGGCTGCTACCTTGTTGGCTGTCAACCCAACCGTGCTCTCTGGTTTCTTGACTTTTATGCTCCAGCTGGTAAATTTCAGTATGGGTCCTTTCTGTTACTATGCACAGAAGCCAACATCTGCCTCACCAATGCCACACAAGAAAGAGAGAAAGAAGGAAAGAAAGAAAGAAAGAAAGAAAGAAAGAAAGAAAGAAAGAAAGAAAGAAAGAAAGAGGCAGGGAGGGAGATAAAGAGGATTTAAATGAGTATTTCTCCAAAGAAGAGACAGAGACAATAAACACATGGAAAGATGCCCACGTCACATCATCAGTGGATGAGAAAGGCAATTCTAACCTGCACCACACCTACTGAGTCAGCGACAATGAAAAGGTCAGACAGACGGCACTAAGGAACCCGTCACTGCTGGTAGGGATGTAAAATGGCCCAGCTCCACAAAAGACACTTTGCCAATTCTCACACAACTTAGCAACTTCATTCCTAGCTACATGCTCCAGAAAATTAAAAATGCAAATCCACACAAAATATATACATATGTGTTTATGAGCTGCATTGTTTACAATACCCCCAAGTGGAAACAACTCAAATGTCTATCAACCAACACACAGATAAATGCAGTGTGGTATGTTGGTACAATGGAATGTTATGCAGCAACAAAGAGGAATGAAGTTCTTATATATACTATATCATGAATGAGTCTTTAAAGTGGGATTAGTGAAGATCTTTTCTCATTCTGTAGGCTGCCCTTTTGTCTTGTTGTTCGTGTCCTTTGTTTGACAGAAGCTTCTCAGTTTCAGGAGGTTTCGTTTATTAATTGTATGCTACTGGTGTTATAATTAGGAAGTGGTCTCCTGTGCCAATGCGTTCAAGGGTCCTTCCCATTTTCTTTTCTATGAGGTTCAGTATGGTTGGTTTTATGTTGAGATCTTGGATCCATTCAGACTTGAAAAACCATATTGAATGAAGTAACCCAGACCCAGAAAGACAAATATCATATGTACTCACTCATAAGTGGCTTTTAGACATAAAGCAAAGAAAAAACCAGCCTACAATCCACAACCCCAGAGAACATAGACAACAATGAGGACCCTAAGAGAGACATACATGAAACTACATAGAAAGGACAAAAAGGTAGATCTCCTGAGTAAATTGGGAGCACAGGGATCACAGGAGAGGGTAGAAGGGGAGAGGGAGGAAGGGAGGGGAGTGGGGAAAAATGTATAATGCAATAAAAATATAAATAAATAAATACAATAATGTGGTAGGTGAAAGAAGCCATATATGAGAGCCGTCCAGAACAGGTAAATGCATGGAGACCAAAGCACATTAGTGGACACCAGGAATTAATATGCAGGGGGGATCCTGCTAATAACTACAGGACTCCTTCTGAGGTGATTAGAATATCATGGACTTAGCGAGGGTGATAAACTAGATTATACAACATGTAACCATAACAAAACCCATGCCATTGTGTACCTTAAAGTATCTCATTGTGATGGCATGTAAACGTTTTCCATATGGGATTTTCTCAAAGGATCCCCAAGACTGAGTTGGAGACCAGGCTCAGTGGTAGAGCATTTCCATAGCATGTACAAGGTGCCTGGGTCTGACTCTCAGCAGGAGAGATGGCTAAATGCATCAAATGCTTGCTATACAAGTGTAAGGGTTTGAATTTAAGTCCCCAGCTCTGGCTTAAAGGGTGGGTGTTGCGGTAAGTGCCTGTAATCCACAGACTGAGAGGTAGAGACAGGGTAGAGAAGGATCCAGCCAGCTTCGGTTCCCGACAACCACTCTCCCACAAAAATAAGGTCAACATCTACAGAGTAAGACAGCTGACCTTGACCAACCTGACCTCTGGCTTCCACAACACAACACACATGCATACAACACACACTCACACAACACATACTCACATACCACAGAACACACACTCACACAACACACACTCACACAACACACACTCACATGTACACACACACACTCACACAACACACAGTCACACAGCACACACACAACACACATACACGTGTACACGCACAATACACACGTACACACTCACACAACACACGTATACATGTACACACACACACACACAACATACACACTTTAACTAATGGTGGGCTGAGGCAAAGCTCAAGTATACAAAGTCATCCATAGCTGCAGAGCAAGACCTTGTCTCAAAATGCTAAAAACAGGCTGGAGACACCACTCAGCTATTAAGAGCACTGGCTGCTCTTCCAAAGGACCCAGGTTCAATTCCCAGCACCCACAGGGTAGTTCACAACCATCTGTAACTCCAGCCCAGGGGATCCTACACCCTCACAAAGACATACATGCAGGCAAAACACCAACACACATAAAAAAAAAAATAAAAAATATTTTAATTCTAAAAACAATATTCAAAAATGAATTCAGAAACAGAACAGAACCTCATCAGCCTAGTTCACAGAGTGACCTCAAGTAGCAAAACTCCTTCAACTTCAGCTGTGCAATTAAAGACTCCTTCCTATAATTTTAACATTTTATTATTTCGGGAGTTGAAGAATAGGTATATGTGTGGGTATGAGTCAGAGTTGGGTCTTTCCTCCCATCACATGGGTTCTGGGAATTGAACTCAGGTCCTCAGGCTTGACAGCAGGTGCCTTTACGCATCTTGTCAGCCTTTATGTTGACAAATATGTTGCAAAATATGTATTTACACTGTAGAGACGCTTCTCTGCCTAAGGTGCCTTCTGATTGGTTTAATCAACAGCTAAATGGCCAATAGCTAGGCAGGAGAGAATAGGCGGGACTTGGGGTGGGGGAGAGAGAAAGTTGAATGTGCTGTACTGAGAAGAGGTAACCGAACCACATAGCAGAATGTAGATTAAAATATATGGGTATAATTAAGTTATAAAAACTAGTTGATGGGAGGAAGAGGCAGGCGGATCTCTGTGAGTTCGAGACCAGCCTGCTCTACAAGAGCTAGTTCCAGGACAGGCTCCAAAACCACAGAGAAACCCTGTCTCGAAAAACAACAACAACAAAAATAACCTAGTTGGGAAAAAGTCTAAGCTAGGACAAACTTTCATAATAATAAGTCTCTGGGTCATTATTTGTGGGCTGGCAGTTCATAGTCCAATAAGAAAGCTTGCCACAGCTCTCTTAAACAAAACAAATCTGTATAGATTCCAAAGCTCGTTTAAATTATTGCCATTATTATCTTACTTAACGATACACAAATATAAGTTTCAGTTTAAGGTTCATGGGTTTATACATACAAACCACCATATAGACAAAATATGGTTGCAAATTAAGCATATTCAAAACTACAAAAAAGCCAAGTCATCAACCTTAAATTGACAAGGGAGATGATGCTGTTTCCTGACATTGTACCATGCTTGGGTAGACTCTGACAGCTGTGACACAGTCTCTCCTCTCCGGCTCGCAAAGAGTGTCTCGTTCCTGGCACTTCAAAGTGCATCTCAGAAATCTACGACCAAAAGCTTCTGCTCTACGTTAACACAGAAGCAAACCCCTGAACTAGAAGCAAAGAAACACGTCAGGACTTGTTCGTAAAGGTTATCCAGAATATATTTATAACGGGTTTTTTCCTTGCCAAAATAAGGCAGCTCGTATTTTTGTTCTCTAGCAAAATTTCATGTCTCTCAGTACCCTACAGCATTTCCTTTACCCTAGAAGTACATCAGACCATCTCCAACATCCACAGCATCCACAAGCAAAGAAAGGACACATTACTACCGAGTCTAGTTTGGTGAATTACAGAATTCAGGAGGAAGAGTGACTCAAAGGCCCAGCGTGCATGGGAACTGTGGAAGGCTGCAAGTCTCCCTGCCCAACTTGCAGGCGGCTCTGCAGAAGAGGGTCTCCTCCTACGATTTACATAACCTTGGAGAAGGGCCTTCCGAACCTTGACAGAGTTTCTTGGGCCTTCTAAGCTTCCATAGTTTCCTGAGGCGTGGCCCCTTCCAGGAGGGAATGCTTCAGCCAGAAGAAAGAGATCCAACCATAAGAACGCGTTTGCTGAAACGCATTTGCTGACAGGTGTCCCAGTTGGAGAAACGTTGCTACAGTTTGTACCACCAGCATCCAAATCAGGTAGGCGGGCTTGTTAAAACACAAAGTTCTGCCCCCCTCCCCTTCAGAGCTTTTAATTCAGTAGGTCCAAGATAAGGCAAGAATTGGCCTTTGTAGCAGGTTCCCTGGCCTCTACAGACTTCCGCTGCTACAGTGGGGACCACTGCTTGAGAGCCACTGCCCTCTAGCTTTCAAAAGTGCGCTCCTCCCTCCCTCCCTCCCATGGACAAACTCTAATGCGCCTTTCTTAGATTCTCTTGCAGAGCGTGCCCAGAGGTGGTACGGGGAAATTCTCATTAATAAACCTCCCTGGTCCATTCACCTCTAGTCAAAGGTTTCTATAGCAACCCACGTTCCTGCGCAAGGCTCGGGCCACATTTTCACCCACTGCAGCTAGATGAGTGGAAAATAAGTAACCCCTTGTGATCAACCAAGAAAATGAGAACTAATCAAAGACCAGCACCAGGCCTGACTGGAATTAATTCCCTGCGATTTAGGTCCACGGAACACCAGGCACCCAACCAGAGATGGCTTGAGGTTCAAAGCAACATTTTCACGACACTGTTCTCATGGTCGCTGCTTCGCTGCTCCTTGCAGGAGGGTATTTTTCCTTCCTCCTTTTTAATTGCCTCATACTCTCTCTGAGAGGCCACATAGGCTGTGGCGAGACTATGACCTCTGAGACAAATTTTGAATAGTAATTCTGTCACTTGCTAGTTGCCATGGCCTTGGGTAGTTATTTAACCTTCGGAGACTTCAATCTCCTCATTGGTTTGCTAAAAACAGCAGCTCCAGCCTGGATCCTGAAAATTAACCAATATGCAGAAACAACTTTTAAGTGTTTATCATAGAAAGATCAGAAACCATTCCCACAAACGAAGAGGAAACCGAAGTAGAAGCCCCTGCCACCCTTCTGGCGGAGGACAAAGGCAAGTGGCCAGGGGCACCTGAAGACCCTGGGTCTCTGGAGTCTAGTGTGGTAGATACTCTGCAAAGAGCCTGGAAGAGGGTGTGATCTCTGATTTCCCCACCACCTGCCCATACACGTCCCACACTCATACATATACATACACACATACATACATACACACATACTTATACACACATACATATATACATAGATACACATACATGAACACACACATATATACATACGTACACATGTTCACATATACATGCATACACACGTACACACATTCATACACACACATGCACACCCCTCCAACTGGACCAGTTCCTTCCACTGTATACCCTCAAGTCATGCCCTATGGATTGGCTCCCCTGTGCCACAGCTTAGGGGCGACATACATTTGAGGATGAGAACCCCAGAGCGAGCCCAGAGCAGCTAGGACACGCTCCCGTGAGAGCTCTGGTCTGCCGCAGAAGGTATATTTTATACTGATGCTCCCTCGCCTTTCCCTCAGAGCCCTCGACAGCTCATTCCTCACGGCCCCTCTTTGTCCTCCCCTCTTGTCATGCAGTTCTTTCCTCCCATTTCCTCGCCCACACTCAGCAGCAGACAGCAAGTTGGCTGGCCTCCCAATCAAAGACAAGGCACTCGTGAAATCCCGGGGAAGGGGTTGTACCACTGCGCTGCCGAGTGCCTGTCTCCACACACTGGGTGACACAGGAAGGTCCACAAGTCAGTGTGGCACCCACCCAACAATTCAACAGGATGTACAGGCTCCTAATACCGCACTCTCTCTGTGTCCTGACCCATTAGTTGGACTGGTTAGAGCTGTGTAGTTTCCCCCAGAGTCCCTCTTTCCAACACTCGGGGACAAGGGAAAGGACAGGTGACTTTGGAGTCCTCTCCCTCCATGGCCATCCTGTGGCACCTGTACTGTTTGCATTGGCCTATGGCTGGTTCCTGGACACCTCTGCCCACCTGTGCTTCATTCAGCCACAGCAAACAGCTCAAAATTCTGACAACCTGGTCCAGAATGATTTTCTGCTCACTACTGAGACCCTTCAGGAACAAAACACCCCACGTCTTATCATTAAAAGCAGTTCAGGGAATATAGTCTAACTCAGTCCTGCTTACAAATAAGTTATTTGTAAATTCAAAAAAAAAACAGAATTGCATAAGGACAATTAAGGGAAGAAAAACTGTTTTATCACACATGGTCTGTGTGAAATATTGTACCAATTTGTACTGCAGGGCGGATAAAAGAATCTTTTCTGTCAATATGTCTTTAACAAATGGAACCCAGATGTGAACTTGAGTCCATGCCTGCTCGACCTAGGCTGGTTGTATGAAGCCGCACTAACACACAGTTGGCTAAATACTCCATTGATTGCTTTATTATTTCAGGTTTGATGTAACCAGGGCAGAGTTTAAATGGGATGTATGTGTGTATATCTGTGTGTGTATGTGCATATCTCTGTGTGTATGTGTACGCATGAATGCATGTGTGTGTATGTGGGTGTATATCTCTCTGTGTGTGTATCTGTGTGTTTATGTGTGTATATGTATGCATGTGTGTGTATGTGTGTATGTGGGTGTATATCTCTCTGTGTGTATCTGTGTGTTTATGTGTGTATATGTATGCATGTGTGTGTATGTGCATATGTATCTGTGTGTATGCATGTGTGTGTATGTATCTGTGTGTATGTATGCATGTATTGTGTATGTATCTCTGTGTGTATGTATGTATGCATGTGTGTGTGTATCTATGTGTGCGTATCTGTGTGTGTGTAGGCCACAGGACAGTCTTGAATGTCATTTATTCCTCTGGTACAGACACCTTTTTTTTTTTTTCAAGATAAGGTCTCTGGTCCTGAACTTGCCAAGTAGGCTGAATTTTCAGGCAGTCACAGGGACCCGTGTGCCTCTGCTTCCCCAGCCCTGGGATTACAAGCCTGCACGCTTGCTGGCAAGGACTCTACCAGCTGGGCCATCTCGACAGCCTCCGTGTTAGACTCTCTTGCCAGCCTTGCTCTGACAGTGCTCACCACCGTGTGGCCCAGCATCTCCGGGAAACTGGCTGGAAATTCATGTTCTCAGTTTCGGTTCCACACTCTGCGCTGAAGTGGAGGCCCTGGGAGACAGAGCTGAGCCATGTGGGATTAACAAGACTTTCACATGTTTCTGCTGCATTCCACACTTCTTGACCCACAGCCTGTGATGTCAACATGAGTATGCCCTTCCTTCTGTGTTTTAACAAGCCCTGCGGGGGATTATGGCGTGTGCGTTGTGTGAGAGTCACTGGGCTGTGGAAAGCCGCTCTGATTCACACGAGCTAGATTATCGGCTCTTCCCACCCTAAACGTCTGAATTTTGGGTTTAGATCTCAGACCTCCTCACCATCTGGAATCTTCCAGCCTCGGGTACCTATTTATTAAGTACTCTCCATTCCGGAAGGCTTTCGCCTTTCGGTGAGGATGATTTACAATAAGGACGACAATGGGAATTGCAACACAGCTAGCGTCCTCCTGCCGGAACGAACCGGTTACCCTCTACCAAACTGTCATTTTCCTTTCGAGGGAAAGGAAGGTTATGTACCTGTTCCAAGCACGCTACCCTCTGCTAGTAAATGTGTCTTTTCTGTAATTGCCTGAGCGTGTACAAACGCCCTTCTGTGCCCACTAAGAAATAGCAGGGCCCGACATGGGAATGAAACCCTATTTTCTTGTTCCTTTTTTTTTTTTTCTACCCTGTAAAAGCCCTTCATCCCTTCCAAGAAGAGAAGAGTCTTGGCAAAGAGGGAGGCTTTTTCCTCCAGGGTGACAAAAAGCACTTTCTCTCCTCTCTTTTGTTGTGTTGTTAGATTTGAAACCCTTTGCCCTGAGAACAATACACCACAGTTACTTCATTCTCCAGCTCTCCTGGGCTTTCTCCCACCCCTCGGATAATGGGCCGCCATTTTAACACCAGAGAACAGGTAGCCCCAGCGACGGTGAGTCAGCCAGGCCCATAAGCGCTAGGCTCTTAGCTGGGCCGCTCTGAGAGGCTCAATTTAAAGGAAGCCACAGTGGCACTCCAGTTAAGGCCCGGCGAGCAGGAAATGGACTCCCACATCAATAGAATGCTAACCACCCTAGCGGGCACGCAACCCTGTAGGTAATTTGGAAAATTTAGGAAGTCGGTGAAGATGTGAATAAATAAGAGGCCAGCCAATTTCCTTTTTCCGTTTTTTGTGAAGACGGTGACTGTAGGCCACAATCTTCCTCCCGTCGCTAATGAATGAAACCGGCGGGGGGGGGTGCGCGGGGCTTTTAAATTTGTGGGAGTGCTAAATAATCCATAACTGGATGCATGTGGGGGCGTGAGGAACGCACATCCTCCTGCGGGACGGGATGAGGGCTGGCAGATTGCACATAGGCATAGCGTTCTCCAAACAGTCAGAAGCCTTGATGGGGGGGAGAGGCTCCCCTCTCTCTAACCAGAGACATTGTATATCTTTAAACATTGCTTCCTGTGACCTAAAACCAGCCATAACTCCCTAGCCTCCAGTGAAATGAAGGTTTGCTAGTTATCCTGATAATTGGTTCGTTCTAGACAGTCAATCTGGGCAAACCATGTCCCAAAGTTAATGTTTCCCTGCTAAATCCCTGATGTCTGTCTACATGCAGAGTTTGGAGTAACCAAGTAACTGTCCAGTCGGCAACTTGATGATCGGGAGCCGCTGCACCTAAGGGTGGGGGTGGGGCTCTCCCCTCCCGGGCTCCATCTGTTACTACTTAGACTTCCCATCTCTCTGTCAGAGCTAGGAAGAAGCAGAAGATAGACCTCTGAGCCCCTGGCTTTAGAGAATCTATTTGGAATGTTGCAAGCCTGGCTTTCTTTTTCACGACTCTCTTCTTGACTGACTTCACACACCCCTCCCGAACTGCTCACCTTTAAGAGGATACAAGTAGAGTAATAACTAAACTTTTCTGTTACCAATGTGCCGGGTTTGATCCTTTGTTCTACTCCACTGCCAACCGGCCACTGGAAGTCACACAACTGTCTTCACGTGATTTGCCAAAGTCATAGTCTAAAAGTCAAAGATTACCTAGAACTGATGTCTCCCGTGTCCCCTGCTCTGAGACTAAGCTGAACTATTTTACAAGAATCAAATAATTGGCCAGGTGCGGTGGCCATGTCTATAAAGCCAGTACTCAGGAGGCTGAAACGAGGGAACTATATTATTATATACTTAGTGTTGAGATGGAAGTCACACCCCAGCCCTTGGCATCCTTATATCCAAAGAGTCTGGAATGTTCTGATGGAAATTTCATCTCAAGCCCTCCTCCCTTGGAGTTGCCTCAGTCCAGACTCCGCCCCTGAGAAAGCCTGCCAACTGAGGACCCCTCCCCAGAGATGCTCAAGACCACTCCCACAGGGGGATTTAAACTGCCCCCCAGAGAACAAACCCGTGATTTTCCGGTCTTCCTTTCCTGTCTCCTCTCTGGGGGCTGGAAAGTCATCTGGGAGTGTTTGTATTTATTAAACCTGGGCTTTTTTAAAATTTGGTTTGATTTGGTCTGATTTGGATTATTGCATCGGCAGAAAAGCTTATGGAGATGCAGAAACTTTTCGAGTTCTAGGCCAGGGTGAGACCCTGTCTAAACAAAGAAACAAAAAGAATGGAATGCCAAAGAAGAGAACTCAGAAATTCCTCTGTAGCAAGATAAGGAGAGAGACAGACTGGCATCTAGGGTAGGCAGCTGCCTTTTTAAGCCTTATGTCTCTAGTTACTCCAGAGCTAGACATGGTGGCAGAATCTTAGCGGTTGGGAAGCAGAGCCAGGAACAGTTTTAACACCAACTGGATTGCATAGCAAGACTTTCTTAAGAAAAACCCCAAGGGTTAGAGATACGGCTCAAAGATTGGGGCACTTGTCTAGCAGGTGGCAAGGCTTTGAGGTTCAATCCCCAGGACCAAAATACAATAAGTAAAAAACTCCCTAAGGAAGACATTCACTCTGCCCTCCTGCCTCCTGTCACCCATGACAGAATGAGCCCTTCTGCCTTCGCCAGATGACGGGAAAGGATGACGGCACCTGCAGAACTTTGCAGAGTTCAAGACGACGCTTACCCCTCTTACCATGTGTGGGACCAGACCCGGGGAAATACTTCTAGCTGGAACACAGGAAAGCAGCATCCTTCAGGGCAACAGGAAGGTGAGAGGTGTAAGAGGAGCCATAGGAAGTGGTGAGCAGGCCCCGCCGTCCTTCCACAGTTAGGCTTGAGAATTGGAACTAATGGCTACTCTACAGGTCATTTAGAATGGATTTAGTTGCAAGAAACAGAGGTGGGATGGGGGGCGGGGTTGGAGGGTGGGGGTCGGGACTCTGATAAAGGAAGTGAGGGGTTTGATTCAGCAAGGCAAGTGTGCAGTCAGGAGTCTGCGACTCTGAGACCATGATTGGATCTTCAAAGGTCTTTGGAAGGAAATGTCCAAGACTTATGATCTCACCTAAGAAAACTCAAAATGCCATTTCAGTAACAGTTGTAAAGTCACACAAACGACACAGATTTAAGGGAGAAAGGAGTAGACCCTACTTCCTTTTTCTTTTCTTTTTAATTTGGTTTTTCAACACAGGGTTTCTCTGCATAGCCCTGGCTATCCTGGGACTCACTCCCAGAGATCAGGCTGACCTTGAACTCAGAGACCCACCTGCCTCTGCCTCCTGAGTGCCGGGATTAAAGGCATGTGCTACCTACTAGACCCCATTTCTTGGTGGAGAGGGCAACAGATGTGGAGCACATGAAATGACCAAGTCCTAGTAAGTCCCAGCTTACTCCCACTGCCGTGTGCTCCAAGAGCATGGTGCTAGGAAAAAGAACAAAGAGGGCCAAGCATTGCCTCCTTCTGTAATGGTCTGCTCTGTCCCTATAAAAGACAAGCCACGCCCACTCCCTCCCCTGTCTGTGGAGGCAAACTGATCTTCAGCTGCCAGCCTGAGTCCTTTCTTTCTCTGTTTCTCAAAGAGGGAGCTTCTGTCTCTCCCTTCTCCCCTCTTCTCCCCTTCCCACTTTTCTGTTTCTCTCTCTCTCTCTCTCTCTCTCTCTCTCTCTCTCTCTCTCTCTCTCCCCTCCCTATCTCCCTTTCCCCTCCATAACCCACTAAATAAATATCCAGCCTCACCCTGCATGGCATCCCTATCTATCTGTCTCTCTCCGGCCACGGCTGTGGCTCCTCGTGGGATTCGCTGTTCTAGGTGTCTCACCTGCCACACGGCTCCCTGCCCAGGACTGGCTGCCTTCATGGCCTGCTGTGGTCTCCAGACCCGCTGCCCACTGCCACCCCTCAGAGACCTGCAGCGTTTCTACCACTGAGCCCCTCGGGAAACCGCAGCGTCTTATTTTTACTATTACAGGACACCTTGGCACACCTTGCCAACAGGACAAAACATCTGGCCAGTGTCCCATGTTCCCCATCCTCCATGAGCATCTTTGGGAAGAGGGTCAGCTACCAATCAGACTGCAGCCTCTTTCCTTCTTCTGGCTGTTTAACAATCTTATTATTTTTCCTTTGAAAGCTGCCATCCCAAAAGAGAAAATCTGTTCCCTCCTTAATTCTGTTTTCACAATGTGAGTTTCACAAATGGATTGCCCTGCTCTCTCAGCCTTGGCTCTGAGCATTGGTCCTCAAGTCAAAAATCAAAAATTAGCCCACAGAACCATCATCTGCACTGAGTTTGGCTTTGACTTTCAGATGTGAATGCATGCCCAGTGAGGATCAGGCTGGTTTCCTTACCAAGGCCTGGAGAAACTGACAATTGACCTCTCCCCTGACGGAGATGCACCCCTCCTTCTGTGATAGTCAACCTTTCTCACTTGACTGGAATTCAGAAATGTACCTGGGTGGGTGGATTCTGGAGACACACTTCTGGCATGTTTGTAAGGGAGTTCTTGAAAGGTTGAGATGAGGGAACACCCATCCTGGATGAGGGCTGCAACATCTTCTCCAGTCTGAGCAACCAGGGAAAAGGTGGTGGTGGGCGGGGCACCAGATTTCATCTCTCTGACTATAGACACATTGTAACCAGTCACCTCCATTCCTGCTACACCCCTTCCCTGCCATTATGGATCTCTCTCTCTCTCTCTCTCTCTCTCTCTCTCTCTCCTTTCCCCCTCTCCTCCCTCCCTCTCTCCCTTCTCCTTCCCTCCCCCCTCCTTCTCTCTCCTCCCTCTCTCTGTCTCTCCTCCCTCCCTCCTCCCTTCTCCCTCCCTCCCTCCTTCTCTCTCCTCCCTCTCTCTCTCTCTGTCTCTCTTCTCTCTCTCTCTCTGTCTGTCTCTGTCTCTCTCTCTCTCTCTCTCTCCTCCCTCTCTTCCCCCCTGCTCTCTGTAGCCCTGGCTGTCCTGGAACTAGCTATGGAAACCAGGCTGTCCTTGAACTCACAGAGATCCACCTGCCTCTGCCTCCCAAATGCTGGGATCAAAGGTGTGCGCCACCACACCCAACTATACTCTACTCTCAAACCATAAACCAGAACACACCTTTCTCCATGAAATTGCTTTTAGCAAGATGATTGGCAAGCCAAGGGCCAGTGGCCAAACCCTTCATGAGCATCACTAAGGAAAATACTACAGTCACCCTGTTCCCAGTGAAGAAAACAGATGGTAGCCCCTCCCACTCCTCCAGATCATGGCAAGCAGAGTATATTTGGAGATGATGTCCTCAGTGTCTGTGTTGCCCGGGGAAAGAAAATAGATTGCAAAGTAGGGTCATCCTTTAAGGGGGTCCTTTAAGGGGTCCATGTGGCTATATCTTGAGGCCATTCCGAGTGTGAGTACTGTAAAAGATACCTCCCACTCTTCCGTGAATTCTACCCCATAGAAGTCGCTGGAAGCATCAATATCCTGAGGTAAATCCTGTAGAACTCCAGTTGGGAAGCACAGGAGGGATGGAAGTAGATACGGACATCAGGCTGTGTCCCGTCCTTCCACAAAGGTCCGACGGGAGATGATGAAGAGGTAGAAACACTTGTGTGTGAAAAGACAATGGCGCTCACTCACTCCCAGGGCATGTTTCTAATGTCGCACATGTACCCTCATCCATCAGCCTCCATGCCCCAACACACGGTTTACACAAGGGGAGGGGCAGTGTGATGATGCAAGCAGCTGCCAGCAGAGTGCACGGCTATTAAGGGGCTGTCTGGACTTCTCCCCCGTGAGTTACTATGAAGCAGATGGCCAGAGCTCACAAAACCACCCACCAACAGGGTCTTCTCAGCCCTTTTTTCCCCCAAACCACTATACATGCCAAATGGGTATGTTGATTGGCAAGCGATTTCCAGGCTATTATATAACAACTGGCTGGCCCTTGAACCCAGTTTAAACAGACCCCCTTGGAAATTGTTAGAACAAAAGGCTTCCAAGAAGTGAAGGCAGGATCAAACCTTCCAGAACCAGCACCAACCAGGTGCAGGGAACTCAGTGATTTCCTTCCTGACAGCGAGGAGCCTCCTTGCCCTGAGCAATCTCTTAAGCATCATCAGAAGCCAGAGTGAAGAAGAGGTCGGCAATAGGCTAGAGTTGAACCCCAACTTTAGGGAAGAGCTCGAAGGGGCTGGGAGTTAGCTGCAGGGGTGGCCAGGCTTCCACACCCACTCCCCAATTTATGTGAGTTTTGGGCACCAGAATAGCAATCTTCACACTTGCGTAGCAAAAGCTTTAACCCCTGAGCAAGCCCCTAGACCCTCTCCTTTTCGGTGCCCCCTCTTGCCCAAAACAAACAAACAAACAAACAGGTGTGATGGTAAGGCATCGTTCTGTGTAACACAACCAGAAGAATCGTAGCTCTCGGGTAACTGCATTTCCCCAATTTTGATAACTATCATTATTCTATCATTATAGAATGCTTAAGCAGAACTCTGTGCTTAGCGCTACTCAGAACGCTTTCTGTGCATAAATGCAGCCAGCTGTGACTGCCATGTAAAAGTGACATCATTCCTAAGCCTATTTTATGGAGAAGACGTAGGCAAGAGAGTGAATACCCTGGCCAAGGTCAGAGCATCTCACTGACAGCCAAGGACAAGGGAAACACAAAGACTCTTCTTGGAAGAAACCTGGCTACCACACAGGAGAAGGCAGGGGCGTGGTCCTTATGAAGACCTGCACTAAGCCCTCAGCTGGAGCTGCAGAGAGAAATCCAAAGCAACCAATCTTGAGGAGCAGGGCTTGAGCTGGAAGGAGAGAGTTTCAGTGTATTTCAGGAGACTCGGAGCCTCCGGGAAGCGAGTTTCATTTAAAAGCGCAAATGTCTGGGTGGGAGAGATGGCTTGGTGGTTAGAGAAAAAGCTGTTCTTACCAAGGACCCAGGTTTGATTCCCAACTCCTGTGATAGCTCACAACCATCCATGTCTCCAGTTCCTGGCAGGTGTGGGGTAAGGGGGAAGAGAAGTCTGGAGTTTAGAGAATGACTCAGCAGTTAAGAGTACTGGCTACTCTTCCAGAGGACCCGGGTTCAATTCCCAGCACCCACATGGCAGCTCACGACTGTCTGTACCTCCAGTTCCAGGAGCTCTGATACCCTTACACAGACATGCTGCAGACAAAACAGCAATGCACATAAAATAAAAATATATAAAACAATTTTAAAAAAGAAAAGATGCACATGCAAAATACATTTGTGCAAAAAATACATTTATGTATACATCTTCATTTGTAGAAACTGCTTCCGTTTTCAACTTGACTCCAATCGCACACAAAATCATTTTGATCACTGGGTGTAGATCAGATTTATCAGGTTGCAAGTTTTATTTAATACCAGCAACAAACTGTATAAAAACAAAGTAGGTTTTTTTTTTCCTTCCTGTCTATTCTGCAGCAAAGCTTTCTGCTCTTCCAGAGGTCCTGAGTTCAATTCCCAGCAACCACATGATGGCTCACAACCATCTGTACTGAGATCTGGTGCCCTCTTCTGGCCTGCAGGTATACATGCAGTCAGAACTGTATCCATAATAAATCTTTAAAAAGAAGAAGAGGAAGCAAAGATGAATGACCCATTCAAGACTCTGGCATTGTCACAAAATGCCACCTCCCAGTTATAACTTGCGAGTTAACCAAACCACAGAGTGTGTCCTGAATCAAGAGACTGTCACTACTTTAGTGAAGCAAAGCAGAGAAGAGGCCTCCATACAAAGCTCAGGCACATTCTTGCTTCAAAAGAAAACCTTTCCAGCCATCCTGGCTTTAGGGAACCTGTGGTTTAACAGTTTTTAGGACAATGCCACGGGTCAAATCGGTGTCGAAATCTGAAGGACAGTACCAAGCATTTGTGTTTTATTGTTTGTATTTGTTCTATTTGCAGCATATTTTATTGCTCCCCCTGATTCTATCATGTCCTGGGAAATCACTTCTCTCTGAGGAAATAATATTTTTCACAGAAGCAATATAATATCACAAACCTAAAAGCAGACCATGTGGGGGCGGGGGGGGGGGGGATCAGTAACCCGAGCCTCTAAACTGACTGAGTTTTAGCATCAGGATTAACTTACTATTGTCAGCGACAATACTAAGGTAACAAACTATAGGCAGCAGGGTTTCATTTGAGGGAACTGAATCCATTTTCCATGACCGAAAAATTGACCATCCCATTTTGGAATCAGTGGGGAAATGGCAGTGGGAAATTAGGAGGGAGGGCGAAGTCACTCTTGTTAAAGGGCGACACCTACTGGTAGGATAACGCACTGCAGCTCAGTTCTACTAGACATTTATGAGCCCAGAAATCACAATGCACAAGCATGGTTGGAATGAGTTTTGTTCCTTAGCATCCTAAACCCTCTCCCAACGTGAGTGAACTGCTCCCAAATAAGAGATTCCAGATTCTAACACAGAAACAAAAGTTGACTGCCGCGCACCGCGCCCCGTGACTGCTCTCTGTGCGCTGGCACCCAGTTCGCGAGTTTCGGGCAAGAAGGCTGGAGGTTAAAATACACAGACACACGCTGACAGAGAGACAGCAACACTGGTCATCCTTGAATTCCCCAAGAATGTCCCCTTTACTGTGTTCAGGGGCAGATTATATAGAGATAGCCCAGCCCCAGCCAAACCCACCAGAAACCACTCTCCTGCCATCAGGAACTCCTGAAGGTCTCGTGCTCAGAGCAGCTGTAGGCACTCAGATCAGGGGAAAACAAGAAATTCAGGATCTTGGGTCTCACTGCTCCCAACAGCTGACAAGCTCTCCACTCCCTAACAACGATGGGCTCAGCCCATTAAACAGGATCACCAATGATTCTGAATCTCAAGAGATTCCCAGAAGAAAGACCGGGAGCATGGAGGCACACCATGGCAGGCGCCGGCAATGGTGTCCCCGCCAAGCCGCAAGTGTTCTGATCTGATATTTCTACTATATCCCCTCTCCCTGCCTCCTTCAATGCTGCTCCCCCACATTCCTGCTTCTAGCCTATACCTCTCCATGCTCTCTGCAAATTCTTCCAGCTACCCACGACTCTTCCAATAAACTGCTTCTCCATTTAAGGTAACGGAGTAAATTTCTGTTGGGTAGAACCAGCAACTCTAGCTGGAACACAGTCAAACATTTGTGTAGCTGGCTGGCACTGGGTTACACCACCCGTCTGGGCTGGTCCTCCCCCAGAAATACTTCACGTAGTGAAAAGTTGCCTGAAAGAAGAAGAAGAAAAACAAACAAACAAACGAAAAACCCTAACCTGTCCGTCCGAGTCACACAACTCGCTTGGCAGAGGCAGGCTACAAACTCAACCAGCCCGATGCTATAATTGAGTCTGTCAAAAAAAAAAAATCGCTGTTCATAAAGTTTTTAAAGCTAGGACATTTGAAAGCTTGAGAACCCCAAAGTCTCTGGGCACGCACTGCTGGTGCCAGCAGAGAGAACAGGCCAGCAACGGCGGAAGGACACGGCAGTGCCGAGGCGACACTGGAAGCCGTTTTACCGTGAAGCTAGAGAAACTCACGTGGTTTTCACCAGCAATGGTTTGTTCTCAGACTGCATTTTGTGTATGAACATAGAATTAGGTTGGGATCATCCCCTGTTGGGGGAAAGCCAGGATCCACCCTTGGATGAAACCAGGCATGGATCAGATTAGAGACTCAAGATGCAGGTTTGAAGCTCAAGCAGACGCAGATCTGCAGAATGTGGACTTGATTTAGTCGCTTGGTTGCTTGTTTGTTCATTTAGTTATTTGGGTTTTGAAGACTGACCTCTGTTTATTTTATGTGTGGGGGTGTTTTGCCTGCACGTATGTCTGCACACCACAGGCCCTGGATCCTCTAGAACTGGAGTCAGACAGTTGTGAGCTGCCATGCGGGTTCTAGAAATGAAACCCCAGTGTTCTGCAAGAGCAGCCAGGGCTCTCAGTCCCGCCCCCCCTCCCGCCTCCCCCCGCCCTTATTTGACTTTTGTTATTTGTCTTTTGATACAAGGTCTTGGATAGCTTAAGCTAGCTTCAAACCCTCTTTGTAGCTGAGGTTGGCCATGAACTCCTGACTTTTCTTCCTCATGCGTCCCAGTTGCTGGGATTGCAGGCACGTGCCACCGTGTCCATCTTCTTCAGAAGGTGGCTTTTAAAAGCGCAAATAGGCCGGGCGGTGGTGGTACACGCCTTTAATCCCAGGCACTTGGTAGGCAGGGGCAGGCGAATCTCTGTGAATTCGAGGCCAGCCTGGTTGGTCTACAGAGTGAGTTCCAGGACAGCCAGAGCTGCACAGAGAAACCCTGTCTTGAAAAACCAACAAACAAATAAGCCAGGCATAAGAGCCACACTTATTCCAACATTTAGAAGCTGAGACAAGAATTTCATTGGGAGTTCCAGAACAGCCTGTACTGCTACAAAATAAATTCCAGACCAACCTGAGAGACACCGCAGAAACCCTGCCTCAAAAAGACAACAAAAGGGCTAGAGAACTTAGTGGTTAAGAGCACTTGCTGCTCTCGCAGAGGACCCAGGTTCAGTTCCCAGCACCTATGTGGCAGCTCACAACTGTCTGTAATTCCTCTTCCAGCAAATCTAATGCCCTCTTTTGGCCTCTCCCCTCACCAGGCCATATATGGGACACGTGTACAGGTGCAAGCAGAACACTTATACCCAGAAAATAAACATAAATTGGGTGGGGCGGAGGGGGGTTCTACAAAAGAAAAAAATAAACAGCTGTGAAGACCACCTTCGCTCTCCCACACCCCAGCGGGGAGGGGAGAGTTAGGAGTGATTGCTCATTTAGCCACACAAGTTTTCCCACTTATCCAGACAGGTCTCCATGGACACTCCTGGGGATTTAGAAACCATTCGCTGAGACAGGACACTTTACGCAAACAAGACGGAGTGTCAGTCCTGGCCAAGGCCCTCTTGGGCGAACCAGCCAGATGTGTCCATCCCTGGGGAAGATGGCTAGCCCAGCCTCATCTGGGCTGCTAGGGGGACCCTGCTCCGATGTGAAAAGCTGGTGGCATACACGTCATGGATTTCAATCCATAACAATGCTACGCATCATGAGTACCAAGTGCTTGGGTGTCACTCTTCTGCCTTTTGCTCACAAGCTGAGCGTCTACACCTTACCCTGGAACTAGCCCGTACTAGACATGCAAAGGCTGGGATTTCCCTCAAAATAGCAATAATTGAGACAGCCATTTGTCCAGAGAACCACTAGTCAATCGTTGCCAAGAAGACCTTCTGAGAAAGTAGCCTTCGTCGTTAGCCGGTTCTCATCTTTAGGAGAATATCAGGTATACTTACACAACCTAAGATGGCTTACCTCATTAGAGGCTCTGACCCTATAGGGCCACCATCTCATGTGTGGTCTGTGCAGACCTTGACTGTGTTTCCAGCACAAGAGCTAAGATATATCAGCCATTTTTGTCTTTGTGTCTTCTTTGGGAGTGAGGAGGGGCCAGGACTGGCCAGATTTTCTTTTCTTTTTTTCTTCTATTATTAACTTTATGCATTTATGGGGTTTCCATAGATGTATAGGATATGTATTGATCGAATCAAGGCAACTAATGTTTCCTCTCCTTATCCTTACTTTGGTGCCTTCAAGCTGCTCTCTCTCAGTTGCTTATAGTAGGTAATCCTGTAGAACTCTAAGAGCACACACGGAACCGTGAGGACTGGCCTTCGAGGGAAGTGGGGGGATGGGAGACTGTCTAATGGGCGCCCAAACACAGTTAAGTTAATAATTGCGTTACAAAGTTTCCAGTAAAATGAACGGAACCAGGGGACACTAATAATACTAAATCAGACGCAGAGAAGAAGGGTTTTTCAACTGAGATGAACAAGGTTGAAAGCCAACAAGCCCCTCCCCCTGGCTGCACGTTCCAGTCGCCTGGGGGAACTTAAGGAAAACACTAAGGTTAAGGTACCTCAGAAAGCCTGACTCGGCGGTCTACGGTGGTCCCCAGCCAGGCAGGATGTTTAGAGTTTTATCGAGATATAATTTGTATACCATAGAATTCACCGTTGTGAGGTGAACAGTTGGGACACACTGTTGCGCCACCGGCTTGACGATCCAGACTACTCACTCCTCTCTCCAGAATCCACCAGGGTCAGGGTACAGTCTCCTCCTTCTTTGAAAGAATTATTTTAAAACATTTTAATTGTGGGACAGGGGTGTGTACCCATGAGTGCGGGTGCCCAAAGAGGCAGAGGCGTCAGAAGTCCAGGAAGCCGGGATTTCCAGGAAGTCCAGGCAGCGTGAGCTGCGCACTGGAATCACAGGTCCTTTGCAGAAGCACTCTTTGTCTTCATCCCTGAGCCATCGCTTCAGTCCTATCCTTTTCCTTTTCCTAGCCCCACCCAGCACAGTGGTCCACTTCTAACCTCTGCAGATTCCAAGTGCCGGTGTTTTCTAGAAAGATGCCCTGGGAGACGGATTCTGGCTGTGCAGATGTGGCTAGGAATGACCATGGACGCCAGGCCTAAGCTTCTAAATACTTTGCCTCACAAAATTTGGTCATTTTCCGTGAGACTGTTTCCCGGTAGAACCACCTCTAATTTTATATCAAACATTCTTGGGGAAATAAAATGAGTTTTATGGCAAATAGCCTGTAGCCAACATTACTGAACCATAAAATGAAAGAAGTCTATACACACATCCACATCCTTCGTAAATACGATGTGTACATTTCTCCACAGGCTTCAGGAATACAGAGCTCTTTTGTTCTGTGGGAAAATTAAAAGCCTGAGGTGCTACCTTCAAAGTCAATTTCATTGCCTTAAAAATTAACAAAAGGACATTTACCTCAAATTGAAAAGCATGACAATTATGGAACTATTGTCTTTAAGTGTTTAAAATCCCCTCGGGGAGACAGTTCTGAGAAGCACAAAGTATTTTATTAAAATGTCACATGAGCATGAGAACACACCAGCGCAGGAAAACAATCACTTACAAGCGACCACGGAGAGCCGGTGTTCTTTTGCCACCTGAGGCACACAGGGCAAGCAAGTACTTGTGAAAGGGTGAGCCCAGGGAACAGGAATGGACTTGAAAGGTTTCACAGAAGAATCAGCCCCAGAGGTCTACAGACATGTGAGCAAACCACAGCCAGAGGCTGCCAGTGACTCAGAGTATTTCTCAACACGACCATCCTCCTGCTGCCTTCATGGGCCAGAGCGCCAGCCTCAGACAGCAGCTGCCATCCGCATAGCCCGAGACCTGGGAAATGTTATGGGGTGCAGTTAGAACGTGACCCCACCCAGACCGCTCCCTAAACTTGCAAAGCTGTAAAACGGTGCCCGCAGCCAAGGAGGTGCCGTCCAGAGTTAAGCCACAGCAATTCTCCGACAACAAGGCTGCCAGCACTCAGGACACATGGTTCTGAGGCGAAGTAGCCTTCGACTGTGGAATGGGGGTGGGGAGCCTGGATTTTAACCAAGTCCAAATCTACACCCTGAGTTGGAATCCTCAACTTTGATGCTAAGGATGAGTGTTAAGCTGTCCGCTCCCTGCCCCCCAACACACCACCTCTAATTATCTACCAACTGGCAGTTTTTCGAAATTCTTCATCCACAGGAAACTTCAAATGAGCTGGAGAAGAAAAAAAAAAAACATCTGAGAAGATTGAATACATGCCACGGCCTGCTTTTCTCTCTCCTCCAAATCATGGGAGAAGGGAAAATGGAGAGAATCTCCGAGAAATGAGAGACGACAATCTCCTAGAGCAGAGAGAGCACTTTCAGCCCTAGAAATGACGGAAAATTTTAGGTAAGTAACTTAGAATGGTGAAGACAGAGAAAGGCAACCTCCAGAAACAACGACCCACTCCTGAAGGGCACGGAATGGATCTAGTCAGATCAAAGAACCCAAGATGGACAGGAGAGACCAATTGATGGTGAGATGGCTTCAAGGAGGATAGGGGACACCTGTTCAGAGTAGAAGGTTCTAGGCTTCCTGCCATCAGAGATGGCTGAGGCAAGAGTACAACACACAAGAAAGTGTTCTGACACCCATACACATACCACACACACATACATGGGCACACACACATGTACACACACATGCATGCACACACCATAGGAACACACAAACAGTACAGACAACAAGTCTCAGAGACATCCACACCCAGAATTGGGTTCAAAGAAATAAGACAACGTCTGCTGCTTGGCCACGCCCAGAAGAAATGGAGGCATCTTGACCAGAAGAGAGGTCCTGGCTCCCATTGCCCAGTCCCATGCCTTCCCCTGCCTCAGCACTAGAGAGAACTCTCTGGGCCTCTCAAATCAGAAGAGAACACATGACCACAGACCACCAAACGTTTAAAAAGAAGAACGGGACAGAGACCCCAAATCCTACAAAGACAAGAGTGACCCTCGAAACCAAAGTCGTGCGACTCAACGGAAGACTCGAAGCTGACAGGTGACTGAGAAAGGTTCTTCCGGAGAGAGGAGCAGAAAAGAGAGATTAAATGAAAGACAAGGGCATATGTTGACAAGGGAGAATATGAAAGAATTCCTAAAAGAAATAAGAAATTTTTGCTTTGATTTCTTTTAAGGGGAGGGTAGGGTCTCAAGTAGCTTAGGCTAGCCTTGATTTCTCCAAGTCACTATATGGGCGAGGACAACCTTGAACTCCAGATCCTCCTGACTTCACCAGCCCAGTTCTACAATTACAGGCATGCACAACCCTGGCTAGCTTCAAATCAAATATTTTTAAAGAAGTAGAGGGGAAAAAAACCTACGGTGTGTTAAGAACTAAAGAGAATGTATTCAGCTGCTGTCTCACCAAATGGTGCCGATCAGTGCAGACAGGGGAAATGTGAACATGAGATAGAAGCCTGGAGACACCGATGCTCCGGCTACAGTGGACAACTCAGAGATGGAGCTCAACACTCAAATGAGCGCAGGCCGAAGAATTGGCCAAGAGCTGGAGAGATGGCTCTGTGGCTAAGAATGGCAACTACTCTTAAGCAGGGTGGTGGTGGCACACGCCTTTAATCCCAGCACTTGGGAGGCAGAGGCAGGCGGATCTCTGTGAATTCGAGGCCAGCCTGGTCTACAGAACGAGATCCAGGACAGGTTCCAAAGATACAGAGAAACCCTGTCTCAAAAATCAAAACCACAACAACAAAAAGAATGGGAACTACTCTTGAAGAGGACCCAAGCTCTGTTCCCAGTCCCTACACCTGGTGGCTCACAACTGCCTGTAACGCCAGCTGTTGCTCTCTGAAGCATGAATCAGGGAAGTCAAAGATAGACCAAGGGAGAGTAAACACTTTGAGAAGAAAGTGTGAGCCGGGCAGTGGTGGCACACGCCTTCAATCCCAGCACTCAGGAGGCAGAGGCAGGCGGATCTCTGTGAGTTCGAGGCAACCCTGATGTACAGAACGAATTCCAGGACCGGCTCCAAAAATACACAAAGAAACCTTGTCTCGAAAAACCAGAGAGAGAGAGAGAGAGAGAGAGAGAGAGAGAGAGAGAGAGAGAGAGAGAAGAAAATGTAAGAGGAAGCCTTATGAGATCAGACTCACGGGGAGAGAGAGACAGAGAGAGAGCACAGATAATAAAGCAGCCGACAAACTGACCTCCAGCTAATTAAATGCTTTGTTTCATTTTTTGAGACAGGGTTGTAGCTTTGACTTGCCTGTAACTCACTATGTAGCCCAGGCTGGCCTAGAACTTGTTTTCTGCCTGCCTCAGCACCCCAAACCCTGGGACTACAGATGGGTGCCACCATGCCCATCTGAATGCCCTTCCTGCCACTGTACAAAGTGTTTCAAAATGGCTAAACCAGTGAACTTTCTGTTATGTATATTTTACTACAAGGTAAAACTGTTCATTTTGACTGGAGCTGAAGTGTGGTGGTAGAACACTTGCCTAGCCTGTGGGAGTCCCCGGGTGTAGTTCTCAGGACTGGGGGGGGGGGCTGGGAAAGAGAGAGAGGGCTCCTTATCAAACTCTAATAATTCTAACTTTTAGGCTCTATACCAAGAAAACAGAAAAAGAAGACACAAGATGTAGTCATCAGCATAAAACTATCTACCCAAGGTGGAAAGTCCAAAGTAAGCAAGGAGTTTCCTATAAACTAAATACTAGACAACACCCAAATGCTTATAAGAACCCTATGATGTGTAATATACTCCTGGTGTCAACCCGAGCTAGGAAAACAAAAATCAAGATACAAACTAATATTAAAATAAAAGAGGTATAGAAATAAATTATTTCCAAAAGGAAATGTCCCCAAATGTGTGAGAGCCTTTTAAAATTGTGGCTTCTCTTTTCTCTAAAATTCTGTTTTTCTGGTTTTTCCTAATGAGTATGCATTTTCTTCAAAGGAGAAATTCGTAATTGCTTGTAACATCTGAAAAGACAAAATGAAGGGGGAAAGCCCCACACCTCACAATGGGCTTCAGAAAGGACGTAAAGATGAGAAAGTCAGTCATACCTTCCCTGAGAAAGAGAGCTAGTGTGTCCTAAAATTAGTCACCAGGTGGGTATTATAGAAGAAATCCAGATCATTCCCAGCCAAGAATTAGAAAGAGATTTGCCAGGACCTCCTAGACGCTAAAAGCAAAACTGACTGTTGAGATCAAGAAAACCACACAAGGAGGCTAAGGTATCTCCCGAAGACCATAACAAAGGACAGCTTTTGAGGCATCATTCAGTGAGCAGAAGAGGGTGATGCTGCAGCCAGGGACCCCAAGGAGTCGGTGCCTCTACTGAGAGCCTCATGAGTGGTGCAGAGAACTACAGCAAAGCGAGTCTTCCTCGGAGGGCACCGCCATGCGCTCCTCCTCTGCCTCAGCCTTCCCAGGCTGCACTGGGCAACCACCCAGGGAGGTAGTGAGTGCCACTCTCCGGGTAAATTGCAAGTTGTCCCTTTGTTGAAGAAAGAGGCTCAGGAGGGTTTCCAGCGTCTAAATTATATCCTGGTAAGATGAGAGTAGGACCCACCCCTGACATGGCAAGATGCTATTTCCTGGGTCTGTTTAAAGCCCTCGTTTTTCTTTTCCCTCTGACTTTAGAATTTACGAAACATCTTAGATGTCCATGGACCCAACCCTACACAGCTGTCGCTCCTATCATCTGTTGCTTTTAAGGTGTACTTCAGGGAGACAAAGTTTTTGTTTTAAAATGTAAACAGTTTTAAAATGTTAAAGTCACCAACTGAGTGTGTTTCTATGCCCCCTAGTCCCAGCACTAATGTGGTGGAGGCAGGAAAATCAGGAGATCAAGGTCGTTCTCTAATGCACATTAAATTCAAGGATAGCTTGGGCTACATGAGACTTTATGTCCAAATAATAATAACAGCAACAGCAACTTTTCTTACATTTAAAAGCATCGTCAGAATCTAAAAGCCAACGAATGGAATAAACTTGATGATCTAAAAATGATGCTAGCGACTTAAAACTGTGAAATTAAACCCAAGTCCCACAGGAGACACCAAACGACACGGTTTCATTGTCCCCAAAAGCATGGAGAAGCTGTGTGCTTCGAGCCAAGCATAGTTCCAATTGCTAAGAACAGGCAGATTCTCAGCCTTGCTTAAGAGAAACAGAGCTATCCACTGAGGAAGAGGCAATCCTTGTCGCCAGCAGCTCCAAGCATGGCCAGGCGCTCTGTGCGCTCTGTGAGCCACACCGGGCAGCCCGTACACTCCAGGCATGACCAGGCGCTCTGTGTGCTCTCTGAGCCACACCGGGCAGCCGGTATACTCCAGGCATGGCCAGGCGCTCTGTGAGCCACACCCGGTACCCGGTACACTCGTCAGAGGAGAAAGGCTCCTTTCCATCGGATCCCCAGAGATTTCACCCACCGTGGCGGCACAAAAGCAGGGTGTAGAAAGACGGGATTTCTGTAGGCAGCTTTGAAAGACAGGCAATGAAAGCAGAGACAGAAATAGGAGTCAAAGCAAGAGAAATGAGACTCCTTCCAGATTCGATTGCATTGCCTGGGTCGTCTGTACTGTAGATTGGTCCAGCCTGGAGTCTCTAGCAGCTAGGGCAGTTCTAAAGGAAGCCTTTTCTGTGGCTTAGAAGATGAAGGGAGCGGTGCAGGCAAGGGATGAGGGAGGACCACGCAGAAGCAGAGGTGGAGGAAAGAATTGAGGCTGGGACTGGAGAGATGGCTCAGCGGTTCGGAGCGTTGGTCATTCATTCAGAGGTCCTGAGTTCAACAGCCGGTAACCGCCTGGTGGCTCACAACCACCTCTGGTGGGATCTGATGCCCTCTTCTGGCATAAAGCTGTCCATGCAGATAGAGCGCTCATATACATAAAATAAAGTTTAAAAAAAAAAATAAAAAGAACTGAGTCTGATTCCTTGGCTTCTTTGTTTTGGTCACATCCTAGCTAGGTTGTCACTACTATAATCCAGCCTGCCTTTCTGAACAGTCTTGAGGCTAGGTGACAGGAAAGAGGCAGACATCCAGGACAACTGACTCTAATATGGGCTTTTTCAAACTAAATATACATGAAATACCTATCCTCTGATTGCAGCAGTCGAGACATCCATGGTCGTCACAAGCAAATGAGGGACAACGGGGAGCTTGCTTGGGGGCCCTGGAGACGGAAGCTGCCAGTCATTCTGGGAGGCTAGTGTGGCTTCCCCGTGTAGCTGCAGCTAGTAGGGAGGCTATTCCTGCCTCGTAATTTTCTCAGACATTTTGCCAAACCCCCGACAATGAGCCACCTCCATGGTTAACCACAGTAAGGACCGTGGGGAAGTGACGGGACCAGATTCTGGCTCTGACTCAGCCTTGAGGGAATTTTTCTCCCTCTAGGAAATCCCTAATGACACAGTAGCTTCTGTTAGTCTTCCACCGATGGTCAATGCCTGGCTCTCCTCCGAGCCACTGGTCTCTGGCCGTGCCAGGAGGTGTGTGCAGAAGAAAGGACAACAGGAACAGCACCTTGGAAAAAAAGACACAAGAACCTCTAAAAATGGGCTACAATAGATTTGTTCACACCCATTTAACAGATCAGTGCGCAGGATGAAGCCGCACAGCCAAGGGAAGCCCTTCAATATGGTATTAGTGGGGGAAAAAAAAGCAAATTACGGAACAGACAACGCGATCTTGCAAGTCTAAAGAAAATATCCATGCTTGCTTGCGAATCCACAGACGTTTCTGGAGTGCGATTAAAAGGAGCTATCCATTTCTGAAGATAGGAGGGATAGAGAGAATTTTATCTTTACCCCATTCCCTTCCAATTCTTCTAACTGACATGATGCTCAAGGCCAGTAAAAACAATGATATAGTATCTCTATGCTAAGCAAATAAATGAACTATTCCCAAGCTTCAATCTCTATAGGCTAACACATTTCCTTACTAATGAATCAAGTCCTGCTATGGTACTACTTTTTTTCAAAAAAGATTATTTCTTTTCATGTTTATGTCTCTATGTAGGTGTGTGCAGGTGCCCGTAGTGGCCAAAGGTGGAACTGTCCTGGAGCTGGAATCACAGGCTGTTGTGAGCTTCCTGGCATGGTGCTGGGACCGAACTAGGGTCCTCTTTTTTTTCTTTAGTTTTTTGCTATTGTTGTTTTTTGTTTTTTGTTTTTTTGAGACAGGGTTTCCCTGTATAGCCCTGGCTGTTCTGGAACTCACTCTGTAGACTAGGTCTTGAACTCATAAAGATCTTCCTGCCTTTGCCTCCCAAGTGCTGGGATTAAAGGTGTTTGCCACCATGGCCCAGCAAGTAGGGTCCTCTTAACAGCTGTCTCTCCAGCCTCATCTGTGGTGTTCCTTTTCTGTTTCATGGAGCTCAGACTTTATAGTGGAAAAAAAAATTAAAAATCCCACATAGCCGTGACTCAAGCCTGTAGTTCCAGCACTTAAGGGGTGGAGGCAGGAGGGATCAGATAATCAAGTTTAGCCTTGGCTACATATAAATGGGAAGCCAATCTGGGAACATGAGGCAATGTCCCAAAAACAAAAACAAAACAAAACAAAATTAGTGGTGAACATACATGCGAAGCAGATTTATGGAGTGAGACGTAATCATGGCTAAATGCTGAACTGAAGAAGCACAGCTGGCCTCGAACTCACAGAGATCCCCCTGCCTCTGCCTCTCAAGTGCTGAGATTAAAGGCGTGCACCTCCACCGCCAGTCTTATTTGCACCACCACGAAGACATTCAGCGTGGGATCCCAGCTCCGGCTGGAGGCTTCTCCGTGAAGCTCCTGAGGGGAGCCCGGGAAGACTGCTCGCTCCTTTCCGGCTCTGCTGCTTCCGATGTCTGCCAGAGCTGCGGCCATTCTCAGAGCCGCACCTGTGCTCTGCCAGGGGTCGCTCCTGATCCACATGCTTGCTTGATGAGGCCCACGAGACCTTCAAGCTGTAACATTTCAGCATCGTCACGGCTAGATGTGGCGAGAGAGGGTTCCAATTTGGTTCATGTAAATCCTCCACAGCAATCCCATCCAAGCTGGCTTATTTTCAGTCAAGAGTCTCCAGCTTGTGCTCTTTGCTGTCTGTCCACTCCGACTGGGACAAGCACCCAGCTGGAGACAGAAGCCAGTCCCCACCCAACACTTTCAAAAGCATCCCATTCTCCCAGCCCCGAGTGTCAGCTGAGGGGTAAGCAATGACCTGGGTTCTACCAACCAGAACTTTCCCTGATTTGGCAGCGAAGCCCTGAGAGGAAAGTGTTTTCCTTCTCTAGGCTTTTGATCTGTGTAGACAATGACAGGGACACAGACAGGCAGGGGATGAACAGAGTTGGGACATTGAAGATGGGGTATGGAGGATGGGGACGGAATTGAGAACCTTGTCAGAGTTCCTGGACTTCACCAAGCTTAAAACCAAAAGCACCCTCTTGACCATTCCCGTTTGTGTGAGCAGTAAATCCAATGACCTAGTACACTTCATGTTGCTATAACAGTTTCTGAGGCTGAGTATTTTATGAAGAAAAAAAGGTTTATTCATCTGACAGTTTTGAAAGTTAATGATTTTGAAAGTCCATGATTGGCAGTCTCATCTGGCCAGCCTCTGGTGAGGGTTCTCTAGCTCTGGACAGATGACATTACGGGGCCAGAGAGAGACCACAGCTGGAGAGAAATCACAAGGCAAGAGAAGAAGTAAGAGGGGCCAGGCTCACTCTTTGGTCATGATAGTTCTCATATGAGAACCAACTCACTCCTTAAGACCAGCATTGATGGTGGCCGGGACCCCATCTTTCACCACGGACCAAACCTCAGACGGCTGCCACTGCCTCTCAGTGGGATAATATTGGGGACCAAACGTCAGCATGATGATATTTTAATATGATATAATGATAATGTTTATGCAGAGACAAACCGCATCTAGCCACGAACAGCTGGGCTCGTTTGATGTTTCTGTCCCTTGTAACTTTAGAGCTTTTAACTAATTATTGTCACCATTGTCTCATCAAAGGCTTAACCCCCACTCCAGGACGAGAAATTTCAGTCACATTCAATAGGCAAGTGAAGTTTTATATTCTTATTCTGAATGTCATTGCTAAATAGGAAATCCTATTTATTCTTCAGGAAAAGGAGGTTCAAGGAATTCATTACGTGGGAATACAATTCATCTGCAGCCAAGTCTAGAGGAAAATAATTTCCTAGACCTCTTCTGTCAAAAAATATTTATTTTTTTCTACATCAAAGGCAAGCAGGGTTATCTGCAAATCAACTAGGGTAGTGAGGAGAGAGATGAGCTCTGTCCCAATGGTGTCTTCATGCTGGGGCCAGCCCGATTCTTCACTTTGAGAAATGATTCCTCTGTAGCTTTGGAGCCTGTCCTGGAAGTAGCTCTTGTAGACCAGGCTGGCCTCGAACTCAGAGAGATCCGCCTGCCTCTGCCTCCCAAAGTCCCCCAGAAACAAGCAAAGGGCATTAACCATCAAATTCAAAACTCCTCAATGAGAATTTTAAAAGATGCAAATAAAAAACACGAGAGCCCTAATTTTAGTCTATACCTTGGCCAATATTTAAAAGCTTAGTGAAACCTAGCATTAGTATTCTAGGATGGGGCGGGAAGTCGTCTGGAGGGTAGTTGGGAAAGACCTACAACGTTTTAAATGCATGTGTTCTTTAAGGCAACAATGAAACTTCGAGGAATGTCTTCTATAGAGGCAGATGCACACACAGTCACAGGCACACACAGATGTTCACAGTGGAATTGTTCTTAATAGCAAAAGACCGGGTGCAGACTCAATATCCTTCAATCAGGGATTGATTGAATAATTATAGGTTCCTGGTATAAAAGAACACCAGGCAGCCACTCCTAAAAGGAGGCTGTGTCTCCACACGTGCAAGCGAAGCCATTTCCAAGATCCCCGATGGGGTGAGAGGGTGGCCAGGCTGATGCAGTTTGGTAGTGTGAAAGGCGGCTGAAAGAAGGCTGCAAGCTTTTGTTCTGGAAGAAATCCAGGGGAGGTCTGGTTAAGAGGGGAAGCCGCTCGTTTTTCTGCCTCGTGCACTCTATTTTCCATTTTATTTTTTGTCATTCTAGGGTGTGCACGTGCGGGGAGGGGGGAGCGGGTGTGAGTGCGTACCCACAGAGGTCAGAGGGTAGCTTTCCTGGAATGGCTCTCTCCTTCCACTACGTGGGTCCAGGGGCTCAGCTAAGGATGTCAAAGCTGGTGGTACTGTGTCCTTACCCGCGGTGCTAGCGGCCTGTCTTCTTCAATTTGTCATTTTAACAACTAGCTAAGTGGATTGCAGAGGATTCTTAGCCATTTAATGAACACTTGCTGTTTTTACAGAGAACATAGGTTCGGGTCCCGGGATCTAAAAGATGGCTCACATCCAACTTCAACTCCAGTTCTACAGGATCCAGGGTCCTCTTCTGCCTCCGACGGCACCACACACTCATGGTGCAGACAGACATGCAGGCAAAACACTCAGACACATAAGATGGAAAAAAAAAACTATCAAATTTTTAAAACAAAATTTTTTTTTAATAAACATCAATTAGGATTGCAGAGGTCTGTGGTACTTTTAGATTCCATACCCCAATCAAGCAATAAGCACGCGTGGAAAATCACGTGATGGGGACTCTACAGGGAGGAAATGTATTTAACAGAATAAAACTGACCCTGTAGGGATCAAGAGCCGGACAAAACAACTTCCGGGAGCAGCATTCGTGCCCACTCTGGAGGCCAGCCTGCCCAGCCCAGCACCGTGTGTTTCCTGGGCCCACACAGGATCCTCGGGTTCGGCTCCCTGCGGAACTACCTGTGACCACGAGGTCTCCCCCCGCCCCCCCCCCCAACAGTGAAGCGAGTGGGTTCTGCGCACGGGACCGTGCAGCGGCTGGGACTTGAGTGCAGGCTTTGCTGGAGTCGCCCCGCCCTCCATCCAGCTCGGGTCAAGCTCTTTCCCGAGGCCACAGTGCGACCCAGCGGGCCGCGGGGAAACTGCGCCCGCCACCGGGGACACCCAGAGCCAGCCCCTGGAGAGCCCCTGTGTTTGCCAAATCAACGTTGCCAGACCTGATTAACTTTCTTGCTCTCTCCCTTCTGATGATGTGGGTGAAAACGAAAGTTATGAAACGGTCTGGTGAGTTAGGGGTTTCGAATTTACCGTTTCACACTTTGGGAAGCTTGTGAGCCCAAGGAAGGAACCGTGCCTTTTCGCTCAAGGCAAAATCTATTTATAATCATGGAAACAGACTCAGCCTAAAGCTTTCTGCTTCTGTATTTCAAAATACAGACTAAGAGAAGCGTCCCCGGGTTGGGGAAACAGAAAACAGAAGTCACGGGTCAGCCTCAGCACTCACTCTCAGATTTGACATCATTTGATTGTTGACTGGCTCAGGCTGTGTCTGATGCTCTGCCCTTGTCCAAAGCGCCGGTGCCGCGCATTGGATTCCCCCACCTCGGCTTAGTTTCGCGCCCACTAAGAATCTATGACCTGATCACAGAGTGAGAACACGTTTAACACGGGAAAACGCCCTCAGAAGTAAGACCCAGGTTTTAGGTGTTGGCGGCCAACTTGAAAATGTCAGTGGTGCGTTAAATAAATACGTAGAGGAGAAACGTCTCTGCCCACAGTTAAACCCGCTTGATTACAGGTAAAGTTTAAGCGTGTAAAATGAGGTGTTCATTTGAAATACTACTGCTTTTCTTCGTTTCCTTTTGTGTAAGCCCATGCTGGTCTTGAACTTGCGGTATAACCCAGACTGGCCTTGAACTCACACCTTCTGAGTACCTGAATTAGGTGTGCCACCGTGCAGGGTTTTTTTTCCCCCCTCTTTCAACGTTTAAGGATTTATTTATTCAGATGTGTATGTGCCTGTATGAATTTGTGTCTACCATACACATTCAGGAGTCTGCAGAAGAAAGTGTCAGATCCTCTGGAACTGAAGTTACAGACAGTCGTGAACTCACGATAGTGCTGGGAACGAAAACCAGGTCTTCTGCAAGAGCAGCAAGTACTCTTAACCGCTAATCTAGCCATTTCTCTGCCCACTCTGTTTTAGTTTTTCAAGACAGGTGTGTGTGTGTGTGTGTGTGTGTGTGTGTGTGTGTAGCCTTGACTGTCCTGGAACTAACTCTGTAGACCAAGCTGGCTTTGTACTGAGAGATACGTCTGCCTCTGCTCTCGAGTGCTGGAATTAAAGGTGTGCCACAACCATATGGCTCCCTTATTTTTTTTAATTATGTGTGTGTGTGTGTGTGTGTGTGTGTACAGAGTGTGCATTGAATGTTTGTGCCCTTGGAGGTTAGAATTCATCTGATGACACGCCCTGAACCACTGAGCCAGCTCTCTAGTCCCTCTGAAAAGCATTTCTTATGGCTAACCACTTTTGTTTCCATAGCTTTTTTTCTAATCTATGAATAATGCTATAATTTAATCCTAACCATAATTACATAAATTTAAAGTTTAAAAATTTTACTTTTTTAATTGCCCCATAGTTCAGATCTGACACAGTCACTAGTTGTATTGATCAGCTCCAGCTGTTCTAATTAATTTACGGCAACTAGCCTTGCCTGCGCTTTACGACTGCATCCTGCTTCAACCAGTGAGGGCCTGGCTACAGAGAGCACAGTGGGTCTGGTCTCTGGCTAGTTTAAGCGAGAAATTTAGGACAGGGCACCCTAGAACATCCAGGGTCGCTGACCTGGGCAGTGATTGTCCAGACACGTACTTTAGACTGAACTTTCAGATACAATCTCAAGGCCTCAGCACAAGACTGGCCCAAGGATGGGATGGTCCCAGCCAAATCTGCCTCCTCCACATGTCCCGTCACAGGTGAGACAGCACCACCTCTGTGGCAGCCAGGAGCCTCATGTTGTCTCTGCCACTGTCAGCCAAAGCAAATGCCCTTTGTTTTCAGAGGCAGAGGATATGCACGTGTGTCTGAGGGTTAAAAATCTCATGTGTACAATGGTCCAGAAGGCAGTGTTTTAGTGTTCCATCATCTACAGCATAAGACTCATTCAAAGATTTGGGGTAGATGGTGATCTGTCCTCTCGCTCACAGCCCCAAGAATAATTGCTAAACTTTGTGTTAGCTTTATCCCTTTCTTTTTAACTAGGTCTGTCGGGTAAGCTCTAGCAGCAACTAAAATTAGCTTCCATGGAAGCGGTTCTTATACAGTGTTCAAACAAACGTAAGCAATTGAGAAAACGCCCTGAAATACGAAATCTTTGAAGTCTTGAGTAAAAGGAGGCATATCTTTTAATTTTATTTTACTTTATTTTATTTTATTTATTTCCTTTTTTTTTGAGACAGAGCATCAGTGTAGCCCAGGCTGGCCTTCACCTCACCGAGTAGCTCAGGCTGACCTCCAGCTTGGGATTGAGATCTCGCCATCCCCACCGGCTGAGTGCTGCACCCAGACTAAGACTCTCTTCCTGAAGGGTAACCTACAACAGTGGTTCTCAACCTGCGGGTTGTGACCCATCTCACGGGGTCACCTAAGACCGTCGGAAAACACGGGTGTTTGCATTACAATTCATAACAGTAGCGAAGCGACACGTATGAAGTAGCAACGGAAATAATTTTCTGGGGGGGGTCAGCACCACATGAGGGACTGTATTTAAGGGTCACAGCACTACGAAGGTTGAGAACCACTGAGCAAGAGTTTATCTCAGCGTTTGGACATTGTGTGATTGCTCTGTGGCTAGTTTCTGTTGCTGAAGGAGTGTTGGGGCTGAGGAGATAACTCATAGAGGAAAGTGCTTGCCTTGCAAGTACGAGGGCCCGAATTCAATGCCCCAAACCCATCAAAACCAAGGAGACCCTGCAGTGTATGCTTCTAATCCCAGCACTGGGGAGGCAGACAAGCGGATAATTGGGGTTCCCTGGCAAGACAGTTTTGTGCACGTACGTGTCTCCTATGGCTGCCGTATCAAGGTACCACAAACTGGGTGGCTTAAGGCCACATACATGTATTCTTTCATGTTCTAGATGCTCTGGGAAGAGCCCCCCCTCCCCCCATTCCCAGTTCCTGGTTGTGACCAGTATTCCTTGGCTTCCTCGGGCTGGAGCCAGGCACTGTGATCTCCACCCCACCCCTCATATTGTCTGTCTCTTCTGCCTTGGCTTCTCTGTTCTACAGACAGTTGCCATGAGATACGGTCCCCACTCGGATAATCCAACCAAGATGATCTCATCTCAAATCCCTATTCACGGAGGCAGGGTCTGTTCCAAATAAGGTCACATTGGAAGGGTCCAGACTTGTGCTGCTATGCACCTTCTGGAACCATCATTCAACACACGACAGCAAGTGGAGGAGATGCTGAGCTGGATGAATTAAACTGGTTTCTTCGCTGCGGGACCTTTGACCTCTAGGCTATGTCTTGTAGATCTCTAAGCATGAGCTGTCCAGTACAGTAATTCTCAAATCCATCCAGCTACAGATTCCCCCTTATGGGAGTGACGTTCTGCAAAACAAACATTTTTCTGAAATAGCCTTTTTTATGCCTTGCTTTTAGACCCAGCCTCCAGAATTCCGAGGGAATACATTTCTATCATTTCTAAACTGGCCACCCAGCTTGCAATGTTTTGTTGTAGCAGCCATAGGCAACTAATATAATGTCCCTCAGAGACACTTACTTTAAAAAATGCTTGGGGGCTGTGTCTTGTAGAAGGCTCACCTGTGACTCCAAGCACCAGGGATCTGATGCCCTCTTATGGCCTTAAAGACACCTGCACTCATCTCTACTTCTCAACACATATATACATAATTCAAAAATGAAATATTTTGGATCTTCAGTGACCCCAATTAAACTTGCTGAGTCTCCTGATGGCGAGAACTGAGTCCCGCGGGTCATCCTCTGGTGTCCACATGTGAATTATGGCACACACACACATTAATCCACACCGCCAAACCACTCTTTCACAATCACACACCTGCACAAAGAACAAATGTTACAAAAATTTAAAAATAATAAATTTAGTAGGTCATTTTATTTATTTTTTTAAAGATTTTTATTTATTATGTATACAAACATTCTGTCTCCATGTACCCCTGCATGCCAGAAGAGGGCGCCAGATCTCATTACAGACGGTTGTGAGCCACCATGTGGATGCTGGGAATTGGAACTCAGGACCTCTGGAAGAGCAGCCAGTGCTCTTAACCACTGAGCCATCTCTCCAGCCCTTAGTAGGTCATTTTAGAAAACATAAAAATAGGTGGGGGCAAAAGAATGTTTAAAGACCAGTCGGGAAGTGTCAAAAAGTTACAGGGTCCAGCTATCCAAACCTGGAACAATGGGAGAGAAATATATTAGTTACAATGTAATAATGATAGCAGTGGGTTATAGCACTATAATTGTCTGTAAAACAGAACAGAACGTCTCCATGATAACACCCAAAGAGAAGTAAGTAAACTTTGCTTTGATAAAGCCTGACTGTGGGACTCAGGCTGACCTGGAACCCAGGCTGGCCTCTAGCTCGTGGCCTTCCTTCCCCAGCTTTTCAAATGCTGAGATTATAGGCATGTGCCACTGTACCCAGCAAAGAGCCAGTTGCAGATGTCAGCTAGTGAATACAGGGGGATGAACTAGAGAAATGGCTCAGTAGCTATGAGCATTTGCTCTTCCTACAAGGTACCCAAGTTTGGATCACAGCATACACTGGTCAACCTCTTATGAAACTCCAGCTCCAGGGGATCCGACTCCCTTTTCTGGCTTCTCCGGTCTACACACAGCTGCACACATACATGCACACACAATTCAAATTTTAAGACTCTTATGAGAAAATTCTACAGAGCTTGTAAACCAGAATTATTGTTTACTGTGTTGGGCACAACCATACTACTGGGATTCTACAGAATGAGGTCGTTCATTTTTCTTAAGAAATGCTCGCAGCCAGGTGGTAGTTGCACACACCTTTAATCCCAGAATTTGGGTGGCAGAGGCAGGTGAGTCTCTGAGTTCAAGTTCAGCCGGCCAGGTCTACACAGGGTGTTCCAAGACAGCTGGGGCTACACAGAGAAACCCTCGATAAAGAGCCACAATAGCTACAGTTTCCAATATTAACACTGGTAAGCTGGGCAAAAAAAAAAAAAAAAAAAACAAAAAAACTACTGTGATTTGGATCTTAAAAGCTCCCTCCAAATTTAAGCACTGCTGGAGGGTGAAGGAGGAGCCTTCAGGAGATGGGCCTTCACAGGAAGTCTTCAGAATGCTGTTGGTGTGGAGGGAAAGTGGGACCCTCATCCTTCCTCTTCCTTTGCTTTCTGTGTCCCAAGTACTGGGTAAGTAAGAGCATTGGCTCCACCACGGTCTCCCACCACAACACGCTGTCCCTACCGCAGGCCCAGAAGCAACAGGCCCGATCAACCATGACTGAAAACCTCCCACACTGTGAGCCCAGGGATTTGTGGCTGTTATGAAAAGCTCCCTAACACAGAGCTCTATTATTTCATCCGTTCAGCTTCCGGCAAGCCTCTGACTTCTCAGCCAGAACATTAATAGGTGAAGACTTGACTCTGGTGCAACACTCCACCACGCATGCTCCTGGATGGCAAGCGTCCCCGCTTTCTCTCCCAGGTGTCTTCACCGTGGCCCTTTTGAAACCCTTGGAATTGCTCCTACACCAATTCTCATCTTCACTACCCAAAGTGGACAGGACCGTGGTCCTCCCTGTGGCCACTGCAGGGAGCGTTTCTGCTGTGACGTGACACCCACATATTGTCATCATGCCATGAATGTGTGCGGCCAGAGAGCTCTGATGCAGTTCCTTTGTAACCTAAAGATGGGTCTGGCTCCCACTCTCTAGAGGAAAAGACGGCGCACCGTGACTGGCCACTTGATGTGCTCAAAGACGATGGTGACCAGCGTCCTCGGCTGGTGTTCCCAGTGGGTTAGGCTGTGGCTTTGGAATTCTATAGCTGATGACAGGCAAGGTGTGCTGGGAAAACCAAGCAGAGTTGTGTATGCCTGCGATCCCAATACAGCAAGGTACTAGTAAACCCACTTTGGAAAAATTAAGACTAGGAAATTGGGGTTCCTTTTAGTGAGTCACTCCACCACCTCAGGGCTTCGTTTTCCTCATTTGTTAAAGGAAACGATTGAAGGTTCTTGTTTGTTTGAAGTTTGCTTTATGCTGTAATCGTTTTCATTGGAGCCCCTGTTGCCCTGGACATGGCATAGTAGCCCAAAGTAGGGGTAAACCCTTCCCAGTGCCCGGATTCTCAGACGCCTGGACAGTGAGGTAGACTCCTCAGCTCTTCCTCCCACAGCAAAACAGAGCAGCCCACCAGCATCTGGCCCAGGCTCACCTTCCTTCTGGGAGAAAAAAAAATGTGTTTGTTGGTAATTTGGAAGCAAAATTAACTCCATGTGTCCTTGGCAGGCTGCGCAAAGACGGCATCAAAGCAGGACGCTGTGTGGAATTTGCTAACCCACTTCCTGCATCCTCTCGAGCAGCTCCGTTGACGGCAGGACCCCTTGGGAGATTCTGGCAGGGCAAAAAGAAAGGGGCAGACGTGGTGGAGGAAATCAACAGATCAATCCAGGGTGTGGCCAGGATGGAAAAGAAGATAAAAAGGGTATAAGAGGTGCCGAGCAAATGGAGAAGAAAGACCAAGCTGAGAGATGATGGTCCCAGGGCCCGGGGTGGAGCCCAGGGAAGGAGTGCGTGCCTAGAACATAGCACACTAGAGACGGATGCATTTCTGGGGTTCAGCCCCCTTAGCTGTCAACATCTTCTGTCCTGTTCACTTCTATAATACAGAACAGTGCAAAAATATTTAAATTGCATCCTTTCCTGGTCAGGCAGCCAAGCAAAGCAGAGTTATACAAACTGTGAGTAGGGACTCGGGCCAAAGCGACCCCACCCACCTCGTCTACCTTTTCATAACCCATGCAAGCACACCTCGAACAAGGGGAAGGGTGAAGCTACAAAATGCCCACTTAAAGAAAAGAACCCGTAGCCCAGGCAATTTCAACCTTCAGAATGGAGACCTAAGGTGAGCCCTAAGGACCCTGTTTGCCCATTTAGAAGTAAACCAGGTTGATACTCACGGCTTATCCCACGCATTTATTGCAGTTAGACTGTTCACAGAAAAGGCAGGTGCTGTGGTACACATCTGTATTTTCCACCACTGACTCTCCAGATCTTAGTGTTATGGGGTTCTCACCAGAGGAAACTGCATGGACAGGAAGTCCTCACTAGCTGTCCAGCGTCAGGATCCCAGTGGAGCCCTGAGCCTTTTTCAGAATGAGCTTCTTCACAAAAACTATGCCCTGGGTTGATGTACTTCAGTTAACAAGAACAGTTAGCCAGAAGCAGAACTACAGAAGCCAAAAAGCAAGGTTAGTGCGTTTATAGTCTTTACCAGAACTATGGACGTAGATAAATTAGGGCTTTGTTTTAGTTTTGGGAGGTGACGTTGTCTACATGCTAGGTTTTACAGCCTGAATGGTACTTCCACCATGGAGTCAGATGTGCTAACGTCTGGGGCCTACTGTTACATTAGCTTACAGTGTACACACAGTAGGTGTTTAGTAAAGGAAGATAGCTGATTTTTAAAAAGACACAGTATGGCTATTCATTCATTCATTCATTCACTTGCATCTTTCTTTAAAGTTCTCAGCATATATGGTAAGTCTTGCTATGTAACCCTGGTTGGTCTGCTACTGACTCCATAGCCCAGGCTAGCCTCAAACTCAATCCTCCTGTCTAGCTTCCCAAGTGCTGGGATTACAGAAATATACTACCATGCCCAGCTCCAGGGTATCTTATAAACTCTCTCTCTCTCTCTCTCTCTCTCTCTCTATATATATATATATATATATATATA
>NW_026067899.1:1905297-1921050 GCF_014885135.2 Alexandromys fortis
TGTGTGTGTGTGTATACACACTTTTATATATTAAATCCCCTAAGGCTTGCATGTGGGAAATCTTTTAATTTGAAGATATCTATTTTGCTTGTTGCAAACACACTACCTTCCCTTTATATCCAATAACTGGAGTTCTATTTATTTGATTTTCTTAGTAAGCTAGGCCTAAGATAATGTCATCTGAAAATAATAAAATCTTGTCTTCCCCTTCCCAGTGTTCCAAGTCATGCTCTTTAGCGGTGCTGAGACGACATCAAATGATATGCCGTGGTGGGCGTTCCACCTCTTCACGGTCCTGAAGACAAGGCCTCTAGTGCTTCCTCATCCTGATTCTCCAAACCAAAGCCCAGCAGGCTCTCGTGGGCTCATTTTCCTTCAGTTTGCTCTTATTACAGACCACTTAAAATAATCTTAATATAATAATGAGAGTCTTAATAGCACTGGGGTGGTTAACTCTCAATGGAGTTTCCTTTCCGTCCCTAAACCACAGTGTGGGATCGCTCCGCCGCCGCTGCTGAGTGTGCGCGCACACACACACACACACACACACACACACACACACACACACACTGACACACTGGGTGGGGGACAGGCAGTGCCTTCAGCCGTGAAAGCAAAAGCACCCTGGGCACATTCTTACAGGCAAGTCTTTTCAGTGCTGGATGGGTAAATGCTTACTGTGTTAGTCCTAACCTGCATAAGAAGTGGACAGGGTGTGGGAACGATAGGAATTAGTGAGTTATTGGCTGCTCCTCGTGCGCTACAGACTGGGCAATTGGGACCCTTCTCCTTAGCCCACACATTCAACTCCACCTGAGCAAAATTTCCTTCGCTCAAAGCAGGCTGTCTGCCTTCCCACAGCCTGCGGCCAACCCTCCTCCCTCAGCTTCAAACATTCCACACTTTGAGAACCAAGCTCTCCCACTGGCTGCCTCCACACTAAAGACACAGACACCAAGGATGCCGTCAAACATCGTGACACCGGGCTCTGATGTACCGCTGAGCAACAGAGGTCTGCTCTAGACAGTCACATTCTGTCTAACTCCTCCCCAACCCCGGCTAAGCTTGGATGCTGTGAAAGAAGTCAGAGAAGAGGAAACGACGGCTCTCAACTCCAGAGCCCTCGAGACTCAAGGCCGTTCTCAAAGCTTCCGCTGGGTTTTCCCAACTAAAGCAGCAAGACAGACAGACAGACAGGGAAGGAGGCCACGGAGGCAGAGGGTAACAGCAGTGAATGTTCCAGGTCCACAAACGTTTGGTCTTCGCACTATGACTGACCCATAATTCAGACTCAAACAGCTCAGAACCCCCACCCCGTCCTTAGCCCCCTGTGGCGGCAGGTACCCTGGAGCATGCGCACAAGTGCCAAGGACTGCACCGGGACAGAGGCTGCCTTGGCTCATCCCATTTCCTCTCTATTCCTCTCACCAGCCCATCCAGATATTCTCGTGGCTGCCCCGCTCCAGACTTCATTAATTCCCTGGTTAATTTACAGCGGTTCCCAGCCCTGCCTAACTGGTACCTAACCTTAGTGCCCAATTCAGCAATCTGAACCGTGGCCTTAGATTAATAATTAGAAACAACTCTAAGTATTTTTAGTGACTGATTTGATCTTTACTGCAACGTTATGAAGTATTATTTCTATTTTACAGATGAAAAATAGAGCTGATGCAGAGGCCATGGAGGAGTGCTGCTTACTGGCTTGGTCCTTATGGCTTGCTTAGCGCTGTGCCTGCTTTGGGTAGCCGTTCTCACCCCGCTCCACCGCAGTGACTTTTGAACTCCGAAGGTCCCCAAAGGATGCTCTCAGAATGCAGGGAACGACGCTGCGGTGTAACTAATTTCATTCTCCCCCATTTTGCCAAGCCTTCTCCCAATTAAGCTAGTATTTCCAGGCCACGAAAAGCAATTTGAAGGGCCGGCTACGACCTCAGCATACTAGCGAGCCCAGGCTCTGGGAGCCTCATCTAAAAGTTCCTTGAAGCAAATTTCAATATGCAAATTTATGCTTTAAAATTAAGCTTCATTAGAATGCACTTACCGGTTTAAGTGGAGGCTGATTTCGCAACCACATTTGGAATTTAGATTCTTACGACTTTCAAACAAATGCTATGTAAACATGAAAATTAAGTAATCAGATGATCCTTTGCCCTCCTTCTACCACACTCTTCCCTTGAAACAATCAACAGACTTCAAAATACAAACCCTAAAGTCACCCCATGAGGAAAAGGAGCCCCTCAGGGTTTGTGTTTTTTTTTTTTTTTTTTAATAGAAAGCTACCTTGGACCTCTAGAAGTTCAAGGTCCACGCAAATCTCAGAGGCTCTTGAACCTATTCCGCTGAGCTCTGGCAGGACCGCAAAGAACCTTGGTAGTCTTCTGCCCCTGCCCTCATCCCAGGAGCTTGTCTTGTATCCCCCAGGGCCTCCTCTCTTTCTAATCCCCCGGCCTAGTTTCAAACGGGCCTACGGTCTTCTCAACACCCACCTCTACAGCTAGAAGTCCATGACAGAGAGACAGAAAAAGAACAGGAGCCCTACTAGAAATTTCTACCGTGCAAGCCTAGGCCAGAAAAGGTCCCTGCAAACGGCAGAAAGCTCTGGTGAGCAGAATGTACCTGGACGGGAGCACAGAACTGCCTCAGGGAAAACTCTGCCCTGACCACGTGTTTTTGAACTGCCCACATTTCCATGCGTAGAATTAATGATGGGAAACTTAGCGCATGTCAATCTCCTTCAGTAAATTCACTTTCAGTGAGCTTCATAAATTTATCTTTCTATTCCGCTGTAACGCACTCCAGTTTTAGAAAGCGGTCTAGTGGTATCCAAGGGTAGAATTCCGAAGCAGAAACACTTACTCTCACCCCTCCCAAACCTGAGCAAACTGGGTGTGGGGGTGGTCATGTGATAAAGCCTTTGCTGGACAGAGCAAGTGCCTGTTTGCAGCAAGAAAGAATTCCATGTAGAGGAAGGCATCAAACCAAAGAACTTGTAAACTGCCAGGAGTCTGCCCTGTAGCAAGCAAGCTTTCTCATCGGGACTGCCGGCCCAAAAATAATGACATGGAAACTTATTATTAATTACGAAATGATTAAATTAGCTCAGGCTTGTTTCCAAATAGCTCTTACAACTAAATTAAGCCCTAGTTTTAAATCTAGGTTCTGCCATGTGGCTCAGTTACCTCTCCTCAGTACAGCATGTCTGACCTGAGTCAGCTGTCCTAATCTGGGAGCCCAGATTCCTCCTCCTCTTCCTCTCTCTTTTCATGGAAATCCCGCCCTTCCTCTCCTACCTAGGTATTGGCCATTCGGCTCTTTATTACACCAATCACAGCAATACATCTTCACACAGTGTACAAATAGCCCACAAAACTTGCCCTCTATGATTCAGAGTTAGGGCTTTTGGGTCAAGGTCCTTGTTGGTCTCAGACCCATCAATTTAAGATTGTATGACCTCGGAAAAATCACAACACTTCAGGCTTTATTATCTTTTTGTTGTTGTTGTTGATTTATTTTTTATCCTATTTATTTATTATCCCAACCACAGTTTCCCCTCCCTCCTCTCCTCCCAATTCCTCCCCCATCACTTTCCCTTCCCCACTCCTCCTCCTCTTCTTCTATTTCTCTTCGGACAAGAGCAGGCCTCCCATGGATGTCAACCAGCTGTGGCATATCAAGTTGCGGTGAGATTCAGCACCATCTCTCCTGTTAAGGCTGGATGAGGCAACCTGGTAGGAGGAATGGGTCCCAAAAGCAGGCAACAGAGTCAGAGACAACCCAGCTCCTTCTGTTAGGAGTCCCAAAAGAAGAGCAAGCCACACAACTGTAACATGTGTACAGAGGGCCTAGGTCAGTCCCATGCAGGCTCTCTGGCTGGAGGTTTAGTTTCTGTGAGCTCCTATGAGCCTAGGTTAGTTGTTTCTGTGGGTTTTGTTGTGGTGTCCTTGGCCCCTCTGGCTCCTCCCCCTCTTCCACAGGATTCCCCGAAACCCTCCTAATGTTTGGCTGTGGGTCTCTGCATCTGTTTCCTTCAGTTGCTGGGTGAAGCATCTCTGATGGCAATTAGGCTATGGACCTATGAGTACAGCAGATTACACGAGGAGTCATTTCATTGGGTTTTCTTTCCCAGTTATATCTGGTTTCTCTCCTAGGTTTCTAGGCTGTCCCTCCTCTGGATCCTGGCCTTCCAGGCAGCGACAGGGGTGGGATCCCTCTCATGGCAAGGGTCTCAAGCTGGACCCGTCATTGGTTGGCAACTCCCACAATTTCGGTGCCACCTTCACCCCAGCACATCTTGTAGGCAGGGAAATTTGTAAGTCAGAGGTTGCGTGGCTGAGTTGGATCCCAATCCCTCCACTGGAAGTCTGGGTACAGGAGATGACTACTTCAGGCTCCCTATGCTTGGAGTCTTAGCCGAGGGTCATGCTCATAGATTTCTGGGAGTCTCTACCGCATTAGGTCTCTTTCTTCCCGGAGATGCCCCTGATTCCACTTGTCTCTTCCAGTACTTTCTCCCTCCATCCTCCCCCAACCTGATCCCTCCTGTGGTCATTGCTGCCCCCCCCCCTCCTACCCCTATCCACCAGGGATGTCTGTTCTATTTCCCCTGGCTTGATTCTCTTAATTAGCTCACTGAATGGGTGATTTTGCTAACACCTCCTCCAGTAAATGTCTAAGCTATTGCCTATCTTCTCAACCTACCTGTCTTAGGTCCACCTGTGGGGACAGGCTCCATGCAAATTTCTCCTCCTTCTCTCCCCTCTGAGTGTGATTATACGTGAGTTTAAATTTATTTTTTTTTTTTTTACTCATTAGTACGGGGGAGACTTGTGTAGACCTTCGTGTGTGCGTGGAGATCAGAGGCCAACTTTGTGGAGTCAGTTCTCCCCTTCCATCTTTAAGTGAATTCCTGGGATCAAACTCGGGTCAGACTTGCAAGGCAAGTGCCTCTTACCCGCCAAGCCATCTCACTACCCCCCACTATTTAAATGTTTTAATAACAGCCTTAGAGATCCTAATGCAGAGCCAACCTGTGGCAAACAGCAATCGAGAGCTTTTATCCGTTACAATTAAAGAGCTCCCAAGACCTGTTAGCACATTTGTGTCTTTCAAAAGGAACTGCCTCTAACTGCCTGAGCTTTTTTTACCCCCTTGAAACAGATTCCGCTCCACATCCATGTTCTAGCTGGTGACTTTCAATGTTTCTGCTGATCACTGCAACAAAAACACACTTAATTAGCCTCTAGGAACAAGCATGTGTTTATATGTCTGTACATACATTTTTTTGTTTATAAAATAAGGTCTTCGACCCAGCCATACCACTTTTGGGTATATATCCAACAGATGCTCAACCGGGCAGCTATGTTCATAGCAGCTTTCTTTGTCATAGCCAGAACGTGGAAACAACCCAAATGCCCCTCCACCGAAGAATGGATAAGGAAAATATGGTACATTTACACAATGGAGTACTACACAGCAGAAAAAATAACGACATCTTGAAGTTTGCAGGCAAATGGATGGAGCTAGAAAACATCATTTTGAGTGAGGTAACCCAGACACAGAAAGACAATTATCATATGCACTCACTCATAAGTGGTTTTTAAACATAAGACAAAGAAAACCAGCCTACAAACCACAATCCCAGAGAACCTAGACAACAATGAGGACCCTAAGGGAGATATATATGGATCTAATCTACATGGGAAATAGAAAAAGACAAGATCTCCTGAGTAAATTGGGAGCATGGGGACTTTGGGAGAGGGTTGAAGGGGAGGGGAAAGGCAGGGAGGGGAGCAGAGAAAAATGTAGAGCTCAATAAAAATCAATTAAAAAACAGTAAAGTGTATATTTTTATACTATTCTAGTAATCATAAATTTAATAAGTATTAGTCCTGACACTATATTTCTTTGGAAAAAATGATTAAAAAATAAGGTCTTTGTTGTGCACATTGCTATTTTTATTCCTTTAAACTTTTTAATTTTTTTTTTAAAAAAGTGTTCTTAGTTTGGACTGAGCAATGGTGGTCATGACCTTAATCCTAGCACTTAGGGGCAGGGGCAGGTGGATCTGTGTGAGTTCAAGAGCAGCTTGATGTACACAGTGAGTTCTAGGACAGTCAGAGCTACACAGAGAAACCCTGTCTCAAAAAGCAAATAACAAAAAAAGTTTACTTTTTTTATTTTATGCGCATGAGTGTTTTGCCTGCGTCTATACTTGTGTATCACTTGCCTACCTGGTGCCCTCAGAGGCCAGAAGAGAGTTCTCTGGAACTGTTACAGATGGTTGTGAGTCACCATGTGGGTGCAGGGGGATTAACCTGGTTAAATTCAGCAAGAGCATCCAGAACTCTCAACCATTGAGCCATCCCTCCAGTCTCACGTTCTCCGGCTCTACCACGCCCACTCCTCTGGGGCCATCTCTCCAGTGTAGGACCGGCACTCCTCCACCCATGCAGACCAACTCCTCCAAGCCCACATCGCCACTGACAACTCCTTACGGTGGCTGGCGGCAAGGGGGCGGGGGCAGTCTTCTCAGGCCACAGTATGGACCCGGCACGTCTCACAGCGTTTGGCGGTACTACCGGCCACTGACAGCAACATGGATCCCAGCTACAGTTACATGGCCCTGGGCTCCAGTAGGAGCTCCAGACATCACCACAGACGCGGGTGGCTGGGCAGGGCTCTCACCTCAGGCGGTTCCTCACCGGAATCACTTCCCCAGCTCCACCTCTCTTCATAGCCAAGGTTTTCCCTCTCTCTCCCATCTCTCCCCCACACACTTGCTGGCTTCCACCGCCTCTGACAGAGCTTTGTGAGTTCAAGGTCAACCTGATCTATATATACACACACACACACACACACACACACACACACACACACACTGAGTTCCGGGACAACCAGAGTTATATAGTGAGACCCTGTCTCAAAAAAAAAAAAACATAAAATAGGGGCTGGAGAGATGACTCAGCGATTAAGAGCATTGCCTGCTCTTCCAAAGGTCCCGAGTTCAATTCCCAGCAACCACATGGTGGCTCACAGCCATCTTAATGAGGTCTAGTGCCCTCTTCTGGCCTGCAGGTGCAGACAGAAGACTGAATACATAATAAATACATACATACATACATACATACATACATACATACATACATAAAATAAAATAAAATATGAATGGCCAGGCATAGTATTGCTCACCTTTAATCTCTAGCAAGAAAGCTCTGTGAGATCAAAGCCATCTTGGCCAACATATTGTGGTCTAGGCCAGCTTCTGCTGCATAGTGAAAACCTGTCTTAAAAAAAAAAAAGAAAGAAAGAAAGAAAAAAAGAAAGGAAAAGAGAAGTGAAAACTCAGGTTAATACAGGAATATATGTACATACCTGGCCACTTGGAGCACACTTGTAATCCCAGCGCTTGAGGCAGCCAACAAAGAATGGTGTTGAGCCCAAGGCCATCCTGGGCTACATGGCAAGCCCCTGTGTCTTAAATAATTTTTTAAAAATTTTATTTGAGTTTATACCAGCTTTATTCATAATAACCCATATCTGGAAATAATCCTATAATAGAATAACCCTATAATAGATAACTAGTCGAAAACACTGATCATCTTGTTCAGGGCTCAGGGACCTCTATGCAACGGGAGGCAGAAAGAGACCGTGAGAGAGCAGGGAATGAAGACACGAGGAAAGAGGCCCTCTAGGCACAGCGGAACCGGTCCAGGATGGACCACGGAGACCGTGGCAGCACGCCCAGGGCCTGCACAGGCCTCAGCCAGACGGGGACCCAGTGCTGAGAGGGGAAGTAGACCCAGTCTCCATCCCTGGCCTCGGAGCTATGGCAGTTGATCACCACTTGCAAGGGAGTAATTAGTTTCCTTCAACAGTCTCTCGCTGGGCAGATAAACCATACTTAGAGGCAGGCTCCCCAGCCCAGGCGCAGATGGGCAGTGCAAAACAAACTCCAGATATTTTTGGACATTTTTTTTCCTGTCTCGTCATGCTTTGTCTGGGTTGCTTTTGTTTTGTTTTTTTTTTTTTGATTTTGTTTTTCTTAGTTTTCTGTGTGTGCAGGTATGTGTGCCTCAGCGCCTGTGGATGCTACTCGTGCTTTTTCTTTGGCTCTTATTTCCCATTTGTTTTTTATTTTGTTTTTAGATACCTATTTATTTTCTAATGAGAGAGAAAAAGAGGATATGGATTCAGGTAGGTGGGGAGGTGGGGAGGATCTGGGATGCTTTGAGGGAGGGATAACTGTAATCAGAATATATTATATGAAAAAGATATCTATTTTCAAAAAAGAAACATTAAACAAAACACACATACCGTGGAATTTACTGAGCAATAAAAACTATCAACTATTCATACACACAACAACTTGGCTGAATTTCCAGAAACTTAAGCTAAGTATAAAAAGGAAATCCCCTAGCTGGGTATAGTGGCACACACCTTTAATCCCAGCAATCCCAGCACTTGAGAGAGAGAGGCAGGCAGTCTCTGTGAACTTGAGGCCAGTCTGGTCTACAAAGCGAGTTCCAGGACAGCCAGGGCTGTTACACAGAGAAACCCTATCTGGAGAAAAAAAAACAAACAAACAAACAAAGAAACAAACAAAGGAAATCCCCAAAGTTTTCACACCTTGCAATTGTATTTCTATACCTTTATTAAAGAGATAAATTATAGCACTAGAGAAGAGATGAATGGCTGCCGGGGTAAGGAGAAGGTGGAAGGCGGAGTTCATGGAGTCGGCCTTGGAGAGACAGACCTGTTGCGGAGAAATGATGTGTGTTGTTCTCAGTATCTTGATCATCAATGCTGTCGTTTCACATGTAGCCCACAAAGGGCACAAAATCTCACCCTTTACCATCTCAGGTAGCTGACTGGAAGCCTACCGTTATGTCAAAATAAAAGGTTCAGCTAAAAATTTCCCCCCTCAGGAGCTGGAGAGAGGGCTCAGCAGTTCCTAGTATCCCAAAGGCAGCTCACAACCATCTGTACCTCCAGTTCCAGGGACTGAGACCCACTCCTTTGTCCCCTTTGGGTACTGCACACACGTGATACACGCACATACATGCCGGCAAAACACCCGTACACGTGAAATAAAAATAAATTCTTAAAAAGTTTTCCTCCTTTTAAGAGCTAGTTAAGAACAGGCCTAAGCTAAGGCCAAGCTTTCATAATTAATAATAAGGCTCCGTTTTTATTTAGGAACTGGTGGTCCAGAGATAGGCTGACTACAGACACCTTCTCTCGTCGCCTGCCCAGTTAACTTGCATATGGGCTCTTAGTCTCGTAAATGCTGCTTTCCCTGTGATACCTCACTCAGTGAGGCTATCGTATACAAGGTGAGTGCCATTCAAATCAACAGAATCGAGGCAGTTTGGGATCCAGGTCAAGTTCACCTCCATCTTGCTATCCCAAAACTTTTAGTAAAAACACAAAACAACAACAATGACAACAGAAAAACCTTGTGTAAGTGTTATCAGAAGTCCCTTCGGCCTCTCTCTGGATTAGACCTAAAACGACAAGAGTATAGACCACGTCCTCGTGGATCCATGTGTGCAATGGAAGCCTCCGTCGAAGTCAAGGAGCAACATAAAGCTGTCGAGGTGCAAGAATCGGGACAACAAAATGCTCTAGTACACACCTGCAAGTCCCCGGTTCCCAACAGGGAGGAGGCAGGCAGGTCAGGAGCGCAAAGCTATCCTTAACTACACAGAGAGTTCAAGGTCACCCTCACTAAACGTCAGAATTGTCAGGCTAAGCTGCCACTTCCCTCAGTGTCTCTATCTGGGCAGAGTCTGAGGATTTGGTTCATGATGAGCTGAGGAAATTTTACTTCATTTTATTTAAACAACAACAACAGCACAGACTAGAGCTGGACTTGGCGGCACACGCCTTTAATCCCAGCACTTGGGAGGCAGAGGCAGGCGGATCTATGTGAGTTCGAGGCCAGCCTGGTCTGCAGAGTGAGTTCCAGCACAGCTGTTACCACACAGAGAAACCCTGTCTCAAAAAAACAAGCAAAAACCCTAGATGGAGCCATGCAGATGGCTCTGTACTTGCTGACAAGCCTGGTGACTTGTGTTCCATCGCTGAGACCCACAGGGTGGAGGGGGAGAAGTGGCTCCTGCCCGTTCTGTGCTCCACACATGCCCCGCACAACCCACACACAGATGTGTACACATGTATGCACAAGACAAGCATACACACTAAGTAAACTAATTTCAGACATCTTTTAAAAGCACAGAGACTATTACCTATGCAAATGTATACGGTTTTGAGGAAGGCCGTAAATGACCACCAGATGTAATCACAATCCAGTACAAGACTTGCCGTGGCTCCTGAGAATTTCCACTTCTCTGAAGCACCGTGACAAACTGTGCTCAGCTCCAAATGGCAACAAACACATCTGTTCTGACCGTATACAGGTGACCACACAGGCAGGAGGCACACAGAGGGCTGGAAAAGCAAACAGGACTTGAAATGTCCCCAGACCCTCTCAGAACCCTGAGGTTTGTGCCTTATCTGCCCCCCCCCCACACACACACACATACACTTTGCTTTGTTCTTTGAGACAGGGTCTCTTATGGGCCCAGGATTACCTTGAACTCCTGAAATTCTGGTCTCAGTCTCCTAAGTGCTGGGGTCACAGACATGTGCCAACAAGCCCAGCTATTCCCTGCTTCTTGGGTTTTGGGACTCGGGACCTCACTCGTGCTAGGCACGTGCTCTATTACTGAGTTATGTCGCCAGTCCTCCTGTTTGTTTTTATCCTTTTTATTTTTATTTATCCATTGTTTTAATGACATTTTTAAAAATTATGTGTATATGCGTGGGAGCTCGCTGGTGGAGGTCAAAAGTCAACTTGTTGGATTGGTTCTGTCCTTCCACTGTGTGGATTCTGGGGAACCCAACTCTGTTTGTTTGTTTGGTTGTTTGTTTTTGAGAGTTTTTTGTTATTTTTTTTGGTTTGATTTTTATTTTTTGTTTGTTTGGTTGGTTGTTTTTTTGTGGGTTATTGTGTGTGTATGTGTGTGTGTGTTTGGTTTTACAAGGCAGGATTTCTCTGTGTAACAGCCCTAACTGTCCTGAAACTAGCTCTTATAGACCAGGCTGGTCTCAAACTCAAAGAGATCCGCCTACCTTTGCCTCCTGAGTGCTAAATGCTGGAATTAAAAGCACGTGTTACCACTGACCAACCCAATCCAGGTTTTTTGTTTGGTTGGTTTTTTTTTTTTTTTTTTTTAGCAAGGCCTTTACCTGCTGAACCATCTTGCACATCCTCTTTTGTGCTCTGATACCGGTTCCTGCCAAGTTGCCCAGGCTGAGCTTTAAAGATGTGTGCATCTGTTTGATTTATGTGTACATGTCTGTGCCTGTATGAGTTTATGTGCGCCATACGCATGCAGGAGCCCACTGAGACCATAAGGAGGTGTTGGATCTCCTGGAACTGGAGAGGAATGATGAACCCACACCCCGGTTCTCTGTAAGAGCAGTAACTGCTCTTAGTGTTGAGCTTTCTCTTCAGCCCCTTATTAAAAAAGATTTAGTGAGGCATAGTGATGTAAACCCTTAACCTCAGCACTTGGGAAGCAGAGGCAGGCAGAACTCATGCATTCAAAGGCCAAACTGGTCTGTATAGTGAACTCCAGGCCAACAAAGGCAACATAGTAAGACTGTTTGGGGCCGTGATGGTGGCCTTTAATCCCATCACTTGGGAGGCAGAAGCAGGTGGATCTCTGTGAGTTCGAGGCCAGCCTGGTCTACAGAGCTAGTGACAGGACAGGCTCCAAAGCTACACAGAGAAACCCTGTCTCAAAAAACCGAAACCAAACAAAAACTAATTAATTAATTAAAAGAGTTATTTATTTTGAGCCCAGTCTGATTTTGAACTGGCTCTACAGCTAGGGAGGTCTTGACCTTGAGACTGTCCCTGAACTAGTCAGGATCACGGGTGTGCACCAAGAAGCCCAGGCTCTGGTCTGTTTTGCTTTCTTTCTTGGAAGTCGTTGTATTAGCCCTTCTAGCTTTCCCAAGCCTTTGCCTTAGTGATGCCCAGTAGCCCAGGGACTGCAGATCCAAAAAGACTATAGCAACAAATGGACCTGTCACACCCCAACAGCTCCCAAGCAGAATGTTCCCAAAGGAAGAACGACACTATCTGAGAGAGGAGGGCCCCGTGAGGCAGAGTGACAAAACCTCTACCTTTAAAAGAAGCGCATGTGAGTTGGATTTAGACCTGCTGGAACCCCACTAACTAACGGTCATTTTCAAACATGCTCCTGGCAATGACCACCCGCTGTTCTAACCTCATTTCACTCATGGACAGATATTTCTAAGAAGCAAGAGCTTTGAATCCTGGGCCTGGCTCCTGGTGCTAACTCTGGCTGTCACAGACCCTACTCCCGCGGTTTGCTGAAGAAGTTCTTTCACCTTGACTGCAAGGTCATTGTCTTACAGAGACTGGGTAGTAAGGAGCTTTTTTTTTTTTTTTTTGGTTTTTCGAGACAGGGTTTCTCTGTGGTTTTGGAGCCTGTCCTGGAACTAGCTCTTGTAGACCAGGCTGGTCTCAAACTCACAGAGATCCGCCTGCCTCTGCCTCCCAAGTGCTGGGATTAAAGGCATGCGCCACCGCCACCAGGCTTAAGGAGCTTTCTGCTTAAGTGAGGACTTGAACTTGGTTCCATCCTCATCACTAGGGTGTTGTGGAATATTTTGACCACACTCTGATACTCCTGAGACTGGCAATAAAGTTCACTTCGAATCAGAGAGCAGAGCTAGCTACTAGCTGACCAAAATTAGCATTAGAGGTTTTGGAGGACTGAGAACTTAGAGAGAGACACAAGGGTGGGGCTTAGAAAGATTCTTGGCCCTTCTGGACAGAGGAAGGAGAGAGAGAGGAGGTCGTTTGTCACTTCTCCTGATCATTCAGGTTCTTACCCCATACCTAATAAGATAAGGAATAGTTAAATGCTTCACTAGGGAAAGAAGTAATTCACAGTCTGTGGAGTGTGAGTTTTGATCAGACAAACTCTCATACAAACACATGTTTACACAAGAAAATTCTCCACGTATTTCCACTAGGGCCAAGTCGTCTGCAGAACTGAAGGAGAAAGAGAGTTGGAAAGAGACTCACCTCAGCCTGAGACAGTAGAGATGAGTCTCAGCTGGGTGGGACACTCTTCCACTGATGTTCCTTTGGAATCTAGCATGGTGACATGTAAATTCAGGGGAGACTAGGCAGGGGTGGCCAGCAGAACTCACAAAATCAGATGGCGGGAGGCAGCAGGTGGCCCGCTCTAGAGCTCACAGCACTTCTTCCCAGATTTCATGGTTAGCAGATTAATCACCAAACTGGAACACAGAGGAATGACACTATGTTTCCTCAAGGTCATATAGGTAACAAGTGTCTAAGTTAAAATCTGAGCCCAGAGTGCATGCTTAATAACCACTGTATATATTAACTCGAAAAGTACCAAAAGAAAAGGAGAAATAGTTCTCTTCCTCTTGGGGTACTAAAGGAGAAGGGAGGGCAGGAGAGACTTCACACAGAATTTCAAACTTTCTGCCACTCAGCGCTAAACCTCTTGTGTTCAGCATTCACCAGTCCCAGTGTGAAAACAAAATTACAAACTTAAACTTTCCGAACCGGAGGTGAGAACAGTAGTAGGGTGGGAGGAAACAGAGAGACCGTGAGGGGCTTGCTGCCAAGCTGACCACCTGATCTGGATCCCTGGGACCCCCCACCCAGGGAAGAAAATCTACTTCCTCATTTGCCCTCTGACCTCCACACCTGCAGCCCCCTGTCAGGAACACAAAATAAGTGGAAAGTTAAAGGGGGGAGGGGGCCGGAGAGATGGCTGGGTGGTCAAGAGTACTTGCTCTTCTGGGGGACCCAGGCTTAGCTCCCAGCACCCACACTACAGCTTCACAGCTACTCCCTGTCCTGGGTGGCTGTGTGTCAACTCGACACAAGCTGGAGTCGTGAGAGCAGAAGGAACCTCGGCTGAGGAAACGCGGCCATGAGATCCAGCTGTAAGACATCTTCTCTCTTAGTGATCGATGGGAGAGGATAAAGCGCGAGGTGGGTGGTGGTATTCCCCGGGCTGATGGTCCAGCCCCAGGTTGAGCAGGCTGGCTGCGACAGAATGCGTTTCCTTGGATCCAAGCGCCTCAATGGCTCAAGGGGTGGATCAAGCCAGTCGCCAGCATCCTTCCAAACAGGCTCCAAAAAGCGATGTGTCGAAACACAGGGCATCTGAATTGAGACACCTACCTGCCCTCTATGAGGTCTAGGCATAATAGAAGAACTCTGGTACTAAGAGCAGCAACTGACCAGAAAGGGGGCTCACTAAGGCAGAGGAGCAAACCAGCCTAATTCAGGAAGCTCCAAATCCATCCTAAGTCCTCCTATATCTAACGAGAGCAGAGCGCCTCTCCTCGGAACTGAGGACCAAAGTGTAAAACAGCAATGTCCATCAATACCTTAGGGTCCTTGACTTCAGACCAAAGTAGCAAAACCTGCTAGGTACTTTGATGAAACAATTAGATACTTTGGGGAAACTTAGATTTGGAGAGGGGCTCACACGTGTACACCCAACTCACAGCACTGAGAGGTGGAGACCAGATGGTTGTGAACTTGAAGTCAGGTTAGTCTACATAGCAAGTTTCAGGCTAGCCTGCACAACATCCTGAGATTTTCGTCTCAAGAAAACAAAACAAGTAAATGAAACAAGACCTAAATTTGCGTCTCCTTTATCAAAAAAGTTCAAGCCTGAGAGTGTTTTTTTTTTACTCTAGAAATACAGTTCCTGGCTCAGCTTCCACCGTTATGTTCACCCAGGCTCACTCATCTTGTTCCTGAGATAAAAGGAGGCTTCCATTTATTCCAGAAAGATGTCGTTTTACAGATCTCACCTGACTTATTGGGGGCTGGAGAAGAAATAAAACGCAGAAAACATGCCACCACCAGACAGCCTGCAGGACATCCTTGGGGTGGCAACAAGGCGCAGAGAAAGGACGACTACATTTTAATTTTGATTTCCAATTAATTATTTTCCTTTATTATGGCAAAACAGCTACCACTGTTGTGACAGAGCACTGGGATTTGAAGTAAAGTCACTAAAAGGCAATCTGGATTAAAAACCATGAGGTACCATTGAGGCACACAAAAGCAGCAGGGAGCAGTTTAAAGTCAATGCCAGTCCGTCTGGTGCGGGCAAACCCCACTGGGGAACTCGCTTTCCCCCATCTCCAGGCCTTCCTTAACCAAGTGACTGAGAACTAAATCCAGGCAGACTGGAAGGCGCATTACCTGCCTTATTATTCCGCTGTGTGAATGCTGGAGTTTTAATTACACACTTGCTTTTTCTGGGGAAGACCAAAGATCGTATTTTTTAAAGTATCAACTTGTTTTCCATTAGGCCGCTGTTGTAACAAGTTCTTTCAGCGACATGTTATGTCTTTAGGAAGGGATGCTTCAGATGGCGCGCACTAGCACAATTTTGTGGCTTTTAATTACTATTTTGTTCTTTTGGGGGGTTTCAGAGGCTGGCGCCTGGGCGTGATTAGACTGTCTACCAGGCCTGTAGCAACCTCGTACACTGCCCACCAGGTGGCGCCACAAAGCAGGCGCTATCGCAGAATCTTCGGACTAGGGAGTCCACCAAGGAGTGTTCACTTTCCCACTGAAAATCCCGATAACCAGAGAGAGAGAGAGAGAGAGAGAGAGAGAGAGAGAGAGAGAGAGAGAGAGAGAGAGAG
>NW_026067899.1:1921380-1947442 GCF_014885135.2 Alexandromys fortis
AAAAAAAAAGTAAAATTGAGTTCAGCATACGAAATAAAACTTTTTATGTTTATTCTTTTTACATCAAGAAAGCGTGCTAAGTGTAATAGTGAATCTTGATAAATCTCTAACATTGCTTCAGTATTTTTTTTTTCGTTCTTTTTTCGTAAAACCACCGATTCAAACGACTTTGGAGGCTGTCTACTCTGGCCTTCCTTTCTCAAAGAGGAAACCTCAGGCTCGCTCGCCCGGCCAGTTGCTCAGCTGCGCATCATAACTCGAGGCCTTTATGTGAACAAGGAAAAGTGATTTTAAATACATTATTAGTAATAATACCTTTGGGCTTATAGAGCTCTTCTCTCAAGCAACGAGGAAAAACATTAAATATTATCCAATTAATTGTCTAATATCTCTGTGGGTTGGTTGGGAAGCGTGTATTATTATACGCGGTTTATGGATAATTTAAATCAATTGACCGTCAGGTGCCGAGTGGCTGATGAGTATAAGTGCTTCGAGGAAACGTGTCCAGGGGAGACAGAGCTGGCTCGGCCCTCTGCCCGGTTTTATTGGATTATCGTGTCCTCGGACAAGACGTAAATCGTTAGACTTGGCTCTTGCAAGCCGAGGAGCGTGGGAGACCACACTTCTCCCTCTGAGACCAGACGCTTTCTGTCCTGCAGCGGACTCTAGCACTCCAGGTCCGGTGCCCACTTTCTACAGTGGTCTTGCATTCACCCACCGCCGCCGCCTTGCCCGCCACGTGACACGGGTCCCCTGGCCGCCGGGTCGCGGACTCCCGGCGCCCCGCCGTCCAGTCCTTCTGATTGGCTGTTGCTAGGTGACGTCGCCTGTAGTCACGTGACAAGTGTTAAATGCCCACCCTGCAGGAGCCCGCCCGGCAGACAATCGTAAAGCTGCTCGGGGGTCGCTCACCTGCTCCCGCCTCTTGGAGCCCCTACCGGGCTTGACCACTCCTGCCCCCTCCATTGCCCGCCCCCTGCCCGAGCCGGGCCTGGAGCCGAGAGGTCCGAGAGGCCGGGGAAGGATGCGGCCAGCAGCTGCAGTCCCGAGCCACGCACGGTGATCGCCTCCTCCAGGGGAGGAGGCGCCTAGACCGTTGCCTCATTTCTTGTTTTCCTCTCCCTCCCCCCTCCCCGTAATTACGTTGGCTGCTGGAAGGGACCTGGAGAGACAGAGGAGGCGTCTCGCAACCCCCTCTCGCCCGCCACCCGTGCTCTTTCCTGTCCCGGGTCAGGATGACTGGAGTCTTTGACAGTCTGGTGGCTGATATGCACTCGACCCAGATCACCGCCTCCAGCACGTACCACCAGCACCAGCAGCCCCCGAGCGGTGCCGGCGCGGGCCCCGGCGGCAGCAGCAACAGCAGCAGCAGTAACGGCAGCCTGCACAAGCCCCAGGAGTCACCAACCCTCCCGGTGTCCACCGCTACAGACAGCAGCTACTACACCAACCAGCAGCACCCGGCGGGCGGCGGCGGCGGGGGGGCCTCGCCCTACGCGCACATGGGCTCCTACCAGTACCACGCCAGCGGCCTCAACAACGTCCCCTACTCCGCCAAAAGCAGCTACGACCTGGGCTACACCGCCGCGTACACCTCCTATGCGCCCTACGGAACCAGTTCGTCCCCGGTCAACAACGAGCCTGGTACGCATAACGCTGGCATCTAGGGTGCCAAAGTCGGCCTGGCCGCAGGGAGGGACCGGGTAAGCATGGAGAAGGACAGTCCGGAGATGTAGCCTTGCACCCTGTCCACCTCTTTCTCCTCCTCCTGGCCTTAATTCTGCCCAAACTCAAACAGCCCGGGAGTCACTGTTTCTGTCCCTCGGCACTCCGCTGGATAGAGCCGGTGGGCTGTCGGGTTGAGTGGTGTTCGGTGCACGCTCCGGGGCTGCGCGTTTCCTTGTCGCCTGCCTCGCGGTTCTCTCCCGCACAGGTCTCCCCGGGTCTTTGCAAGGTTCCGTGGCCGGGCCAGTCTGCGCGCGCGCTGAACTTGCAAAGGCCGCCTCCAGGATCCCGCCAAGTTCGCACAGGCCTGGCTGCGAACTTTAGGACCCCGGGGTTGGACAGTGGGTGCTCACCATCTCTTTTCGTTGCAGACAAGGAAGACCTTGAGCCTGAAATCCGGATAGTGAACGGGAAGCCAAAGAAAGTCCGGAAACCACGCACCATCTACTCCAGTTTCCAGCTGGCGGCCCTTCAGCGGCGCTTCCAGAAGACCCAGTATTTGGCACTGCCAGAGAGAGCCGAGCTGGCGGCTTCTCTGGGTCTCACCCAGACTCAGGTGGGTGAGGTGGGCGCTGGCCTGGTTTAGTTGGGAAGCAGGCGCGTTCGGGATAACTTTTCAAAAGTCTATTTGCATGTGTGCATTCTAGCAACATAAACTTCTAGGCCCAAAGCTAAAAATAAAAAAAAATAAAAAAAAAAAACTCAAAAGGGGCCGCCTCGTGGGAGGAAAGAAAAGGACCCGGGTGGACAGAAATCCGATACTATGCCATCTTTTCACTCGCTACTGACAAAGCGGGTGACATAAATGACCCACTGACACCACAGTACGTAGACCTCTGGCCACATACTCAGACGTCAGCTTTTTGAGATTCCCTAAAGCAGCCAGGAGCAGCAGGGCCCAGAGGCCCGGCAAGTACCCAGGGTGCTCAATGGCCGCCTCTAACCGGCAGCCCGCCCCTTAATCTGCCAAACCGCCCTGGTTCCTCCTGCACTAACCCCAGGTGCATTTCCTTTTTTCTACAAAGGTCAAAATCTGGTTCCAGAACCGCCGATCCAAGTTCAAGAAGATGTGGAAAAGCGGTGAGATCCCCACGGAGCAGCACCCTGGAGCCAGCGCTTCTCCACCTTGTGCCTCCCCACCGGTCACGGCGCCAGCCTCCTGGGACTTCGGCGCGCCGCAGCGGATGGGGGGCGGCGGCCCGGGCAGCGGTGGCAGTGGCCCGGGCAGCTCCGGCTCCAGCCCGAGCAGCGCCGCCTCCGCGTTTCTGGGCAACTACCCGTGGTATCACCAGGCTTCGGGCTCCGCTTCACACCTGCAGGCCACCGCGCCACTTCTGCATCCCTCGCAGACTCCGCAGGCGCATCACCACCACCACCATCACCACCACGCAGGCGGGGGCGCCCCGGTGAGCGCGGGGACGATTTTCTAACCCGGAGGAAACGGCGCCAGAGACTTGAGAACTGAGACACACGGTGTTCTTCAGCACGCGACCCGTAGCTAGAGGCTCGATCCTACCAGTCCGCGACCGCCACCCAGCCTATATTGGAAGTGGCGACTGCGGGTGGCCCGTCACGGGTCCACGTCTCGCAATGCCACGGAGCAGCCGGAAACAAGGAGGCCTTCTGGGATCCTCTAGTGCCAAGCTCGGCGGCCCTGGCCGCAATTCCGACATGAGCCCCGGCCACTTTTAGGCCCACTTTGGGCTTGTCGCCCCTTCCCAGCCCTCTTAGCGTGATCCTCAGGGTCCTTGGTCTCTCTGGGCCCTGAGCTGGGTCAGGCACAGGGACGCCTAGCCCGCCCTCGAGGCTTCCCGGCTCTCAGAGGTTCCTTTCTCCTTGCCTGCCCCAGGGCTCAGCTCCAGTCAGCTTCGGTTATTGACCTCCCCGGTCTTGCCCTCCCCCCCCATGTACCCAATGACCCTCAGAATACAACCGTTTTTTTCCTCTCTCTCTCTCCCTTGCTGGGGGCGGGGGGGGGGGGCTCTCGGTCCTCACAACTCAGACCCCTTCCCGTTTTCCCCAGTAACACTCCCATAGCTCCTCATCCATCACCAGTGGAGTTTTTTTATTTTTATTTTTTTAAAAGTTTAGGTGCCTTTGCGGATGACCTCATTTTGAAGTTTAAAAAAAAACTGATTTTTTTAATATGTGGACACTGCAAAAAATGTGTTTAAATTATCTTTTTTAAGATGAATTAAGGACTATTAGCCTAGACTTGGACACAGAGTTTGTAAATAAGGTGTCTGTGCAGATTTTCCCACATTTATTTGTATAAAATTCCTCATCTTTTCGGACTTTTTTGTAAACCCCCCAATTGTGAAAAACTGCAACTTAGCAGCGACCTCAGCAACCCCTTCGTTTTATTTTTTTTCCCATTGAAAATTTTTCTCAGTTAAATTAAGCTACTGATTTGAATTTGTTTTTATCTTGTCCTAAAGTCTTTGTTCTTGAAATGCAAGGTATTTTGGGGGTTATTTATTATGAAAGCAACATACTCTTAATGTTGATTTTACAATATGAAGAGATTATTTAAATAAATTATTGTTTTCATTGGAGTGTGTGCTTTTTCCTTGGTGCCAGGGTTCCCTCGGCTCGGACCTTGAACGATTGATTACCCGGCCCAGAGTCGGATGAACAGAGCTTCACATTTGCGTCTTTCCAAGGCTTCGTTGGCCAGGAGATGCGCACAAGTCCGAGACCCGCGTTTGGGCCTTGGTGAAGGGTTCAGCTCCTCCCCCGCCCGAGTCCGCGCGCGGTTCTCCAGCCTACGGCGGCGCCGTGACTCACTCAGCGCCGGGCCGCTCCTGCCTCCGCCCGCCTGGCCCCTCTGGCGCCGGCGCCACCGCCCAGCGCCTGGGCGGTCTGCGCCGCCACCGCGTCCTCGGTGCTGGCCAGGCGGTGCACCCGAGCCGCCTCGGGCGACCGTCTGTTCAGGACCTAAGCTCTGCCACAGTCTGGGACCAGACTCCTACAATGGTCCATCCCTCCATTTGCCCCCGAGGCCCTTTGGGAGCTGGCTGATCCCAGAACTCAGTGAGTCACCCTCGTGAAGCACGGTTGGCTGCTTTGGAATGCTGTGCAACCCCTGCGTGCAATGCTGCGCTGGTACACACATACCCGTGCTCTCAAACACACGCAGGCACCCACTCTTGTTACACGTGCTGACACAAATTCACAAACACGTAAACGCATTCGCAGCGGCAGAGCGGGTGCACACTGTTGTGGAGTGGCGGTCTCACACTCTTGAAGAGCAAAGTTCCGCCCAACACTCAACTCAGCTTCACACCGCCAGCCTCCCAGGACCAGCTCCCAGCTTCGGAAACGACCCTGCTATCTGGCACTCCCTGCCAGACTCCCGGGTAGATGTGTGCCGCGGGTCTGAACCAAAAGCCTGTTTCCCTGAAAGCGCTGGAATCTGCAGTTCTCCCTTGGCGTCAACCACTGACTCTGTGACCTTGGGCAACCCTCTTGGCCTCTCTGTGTTGCAGTTTGCAGATTTCTAAGATAGGAGAAATAATAACAGCTACGGCTAGGAATAGTGAGCAACTTAATGAACCCTTAATGAGGCAATGATGTAACAACGCCTGGCATGTGATAAGCACTAGATAAATTTTTGGCTATTTTGTAGTTATTATTATTGTTTTTTTTTTTTTTATCACAATGCTCCAAATCGGAGGAGCTTTACTTAGGAAGTCCGGTATTACTAAAGAGACCTTTTCAGTTTCGCCTTGAGGCTCTGATCCCTTTCTACAGGGAGCTTGAACTTCTGCCATTCCCTGCAAGGGATCAGCTTCTACAGGAGAGAAAGTAGGGCACAGACCAGAGAATCCTGTTTGCCAAATTCAGGCCTCCTCTCCTCCGGTTTATGTGGGTCATCCACGTATCTTCAACTCATCTTTAGTGGGAAGGGAAACAGTCGTGAAATGGAGGTGACTTCCCGGACTCAGTGGCACCATCCTGAAGCGAATATTGACTTTTCTGGTCAAATTGGTTTGGAGCCTGCTCAGAGTGACTCGGAATGAGCACTGGAAATGAGGGGGCTCAACAATTAAGAATGGTCTACGGTTTTGAGCTTTACTATCTAACTACTGCCTATCAGAACCTCATTTCTTAACCACCACGCTTTCCTCCCACTTCCAAATTCTACTTTGTGGGATGTGTGTGTCCCCGTCCAAACGCGCGCCAATAACTGGTACCAGTCTTTCTCCTGGGGTTATGCCCTCCCCTCCTTTGCGCGCACTCCCCTCCCCGGCTCCTGAAACTAGCCGGGAAAGACGGGGCAGTAAATTGGCTGGTGTCGAGGATCTGCAGCAGACAAGATGATTAAGAGGCCTACGCCGGAGCGCCCCGGGCAGGGAATGTCAGCCCAAGTTGGAATCACGCAACAGGCCTTGGCATGAGCCGAGCCTGGGAGCCGGGAGGGCGGGAGGCCCCTCTCCGGGGTGGGCCGAGGCCCCACAGACTCGCCGGAGTCACCGAACCTGGCATTCGGCGGCGGCGGGGTCGTCCAGGGCCAAGAAGTGCCTTTGGCCCGGCGGCAGGCAAAGGAGGGTGCAGGGACCGTGGGGAAGGGGGCGTTCCCGCGAACAAGAAGGGCCAAAGAGGTCGCAAGGATGCACCCGCTTTCCAGAAGTGAGGGGGCGGGGAGGCGGAGGGGTGTGTGGGGGGGGAACAAAGCCTGGCTCCAGGAGATGGGGGCCGGCTCCAGCCCCGCCGGGGGCGACGCGCTGGCAAACCTTTCTCACAGTCTCGGGGCCCGACCGGAGACGCCAAGCCCTGTGATCAGCCCGCCGAAGCGCAGACACCCCCCCACCCCCGGTACGGCGCGCTCGCGCTAACTTGCGCTCCCCCAAAGCAGGAATGAAAAATGGAAATGGGAAGCAGCGATTTCGGCTCTCTGCACTGGGAAACCAGCCGCGCTTGGACCACACATAAATCTTTATTGTAATCCCTTTCCATTTACTCGCGTGAAATATCAGGCCAGACACTGGATATGACAAGAGATGGGAAGCGGGTCGGGGTGGGACCTAAAGGGTGCCGGCTCTTTCCCGCGCCACACTCCCGAGGGGTTCCCCTCATTCCCATACTAGGACCAAAGTGATGGCACTGAATTCTACTGAGCCAGTTGCTGGTGACCAGGAGATGACTCGCACTCCCGTTCCACTTTTAGGCCCTCTCTCCCTGAGCATCCTGCTCTTGGGCCGGGCCGGCCAAATAGTTTTTGCTTAGAGACCCTCCAGTTTGCCTCGAATTCCCAGCTCCGAGGTTGGGGGATGGCCGGAAGGAGAGCGTAAGCATCCCAGGCCTCATCAGCCAGGTTGCAATGTGGGACCGTTTAGAAGGCTTTCCCGTCGGCCTGCTTTCAGGATCACTTGTGAAAATTGTGAATATCCGTGCCTAGTAAGGATTTCCGAGACTGGTGAGGCAAGTTTGGGGGGGGGAAGTATCAGATTTACTAGGGGCGGAGAGAGAGGGAGAAGGTTGAAGGTTTGTTTACAAACAGTTCTCAGGCCCAAGAGGCAGAAAGAAAGGGGGTATAGAAAACCAAGAGCTAAAGCGAAGCAGCGTTTGCTCTTCCTGCTTGAGAACCTTCTTCCCAGCTCCTCGGACCCGCAAAGAAACCGCCTTTGCCTTTCTAAAAGCAGGACGGCACGTACAGAACCCACCAGCTGCTCAGCTCCCGACCCACCAGCTCTTGCTCAAGTCTCCAGCCCGCCCCTTTGTCTCCGGGGAAACAGCGACCGCCAGTGGCTTTAGCCTATTTAGGGTCAGATTTTTGAGAATCAAACTACCGATCTTTTCCTGGGATGAACACCGACACTCCCTTTTTTATTCCACGTGGGAGTCGGAGTCTCGGAAGCAGTTGAGTGTGGCTCTCAACTCGGGACCATCTACAGCAAGATCCTAGCTATAGGTCTAGGATCTCCCCCCAGACTAGCTGTCTCTCGGTGCAGTGACACCCAAATCAGCCCGAAGAAGGCCTCCTCGCGGCAAGTCTTCCGTCCCCTCCTGGGATCTGCCTGGAGAGCAATCTCCAGCCTACAACACACAAACACACCCCAGTGCAGACGGGATATAGAGCCCCATACCCCTCCGAAGCGCCCCCCCTGCCCCCCGCGCTCCAGGAGTTCCCCTAGCGGGGACGGGTTTGGCAGTGATTGCAACATTACAAGACGTTACATTCCGCCCTGGGGCCTCCGGTTAAGAGACAATGTGTTTCAGAAGATTGGGGCGGGAGGAAGCAGCCAGGTCTTAGGAGCAGCCACTTGGCGCCTCCACGTGAGAATGGAGAGTCTTCAGACGGATTCCTCTCTGGGGTCGCTCTAGCCTACGGCTTCTCACTCGTCCTCCCTGGCCAAAGCACAAACACTGCAGTGTTATAGCATTTCTAGTACCCTCCAGAGTCTTGGGGTCCCGATGTCACTGGTTAAGTCATGTCTTAAATCGGGCCCTCGCTCTAGGAAACAGGAAAGGTGCAGGGAATGTCCTCAAACCGGACCAGAGCTGTAGCAGAAGGCTTACAACTTCCCGCCAGGAGAGGCGAGAGGTGGTAGGGGCTCCGAAGGGTGAACCTAAGCGATCTACTTGCCCCCCCCCCGCACAGACCAAGCCGCCGGGCTTTTCACACTCCACCCTCCTCCGGAATTAGACCCCACAGTCTCGGACACCGTAAAGGTGAAACCATTGCTCCCCCCCCCCCCAAACAATGGGGGATGCAGCCGCTCAGAACCCCAGCAAAGCTAAAGTTGGCTTCTTTCTGGTTGTTCCTCCTCCTGGGGGACACTCCCCCGCCCATCCTCCTCCCTCTGCAGGCCTGGCCTCGGCTTCTTAAAGTCGCAGGGTGTCTCAGTACCCTAGAGAAGCACCGCCCAAGTGGGGAGTAAGTGTCTTGGGGGGCTGAGAGGGAGTGCCACAGGGAGCAATCTCGGGGCGGTGAAGACGAAACAAAAGCGCAGGTGGTCGAAGAGCGGACTTGGAGGAGCCTAGCGCACACCTTTCTTCCCCCTCCCTCTGTAAAGCTCCCCAAACCACAGGTTCTAGCTCTGGGGGCGTAGGCACTGGGAGGTCACTGGCCTCTTTCCGAAGGTGATCTCTCCGGGCGCTACTCCCTCAGTAAGAGCGTACACACCCCCACCCTGCGCCCCCAGGCGCAGGCCGTCCCATCCCAGAGCCTGCAGAGCTGCTCTGTGGAGGAGGTGAAAGAATCCGGAAAAGGGGCCCGTGGAAAAGGGAGGGGGGGAGAAGAAAGAAGAAGTGAAAAGGAAGTGTTGGCCGCAGGGGTGGGGTGGGGTGTTGGTCCAGTGACTTTCTCAGTGGCTGGGGGGGGGGGGGGGTCGGCCTGAGACCTCCCGGGAGTCCCTGCCGCAGAGAACAGAACACGCAGCGAGGAAAAGGATTCGCTTCTCCACACTTTCTCAGGGGGTAGAACAGTGAAAATTTGTCTTGGGTGGTCAATTTCCTCATTTGCCCCTATTAAAACAAAAAGCCCAAGAAATTCAATTAAAGCCACCCTGGCCAAGGCGCTATTTGAGGCTTGAATGTCTCCCCTAAAGCTGCAGCAATCATGTAGCATTAGACACTTCCGGAATCCTATAGCCAACCTGAAAAATCCCAGACCCCCTTTTCCCCTAATTTTTGCTCTGATCTGTAATTTTATCCACATTTGCACTAGTTTGAGCATTCTGGCTCTCCCATCTGAAAGCCTGCAATTACTATATAATTCTTCGCAATTTCAGATGTCCTAATATGGACTGTAATTTTTGCGCAAGACAATTTCCTGCTATTTCAAGCATCAACATTGTCAAAGTTGTATGTACATAATAAATGGGAATATCAATGCATAGTTTTTAGCATAACATCTTGACTCCTCGATAATTATATCCGTTCGGAGCCTACGCAGAATTAGCCTGAATTGCATGGTAACTGCCGCTGCTTTAAAATTTTTAAAAATTACTCATAATTTTCCCAAAGATTACCAAGATCTCGAGTGCACAATGTCATCAGCGTAATGAAGAGTAAACATTTATGCTAATAATCTGCAATTTTTTTCATCAGCTATAAAGACAGAGGCTATATAGCCGAAATTTTCAGTTCTATTCTGCAAGCTCAGAGATGCAAAAAGCCTGCGGCGCTCGGAGGAGCCTGGTCCTGGGGACCTCTTTCCTCCACTCGTACCTCAGGATAGGAAGATGGGACTGGGGAATTCTTTTTGGTTTTCTGGATTTGTTTTACTCTGGTTTTTGCATTTTCCTATTTTTCCTGTTTTCTTTTCTTTTTTTTTCTTTTTTGTCTTTTCTTTCCTGTCATTCTCCCAGCCAAAAGCTGCCTTCGACCCTTTTGATTTGATGTAGCAAAGAGTGTGTGTCCAGATTATCTGAAATTGACACTGAAGAAGGTAAGGGTGGAAACCGGCTTCAGAGGGATGGAAGGCTGCGCGGTGCAGCCGCGGGGCTCCCGCTCCGGGAGTAGGAGGGTGGGGGGAGTGATTATGTATGCACCAGCTAATTCTTCCATCAAAACTTCTTGTCAGCGATGTCAGGAGTATTTTTCCCCCTTTTTATAAAAACACTTGATGTTTCAGGAAACGTTAATCCCTGAAGATGGGGTGGGGGTAAGGGAGGGGGTAGGGAAACGAAGGGTTGGGGGCGCTAATGTTTCTTGAGCCTAGAGAAGCACCCTCTGGAGCCTTTTGCTTTTCCACTTTGGAATTGGGGTTTGCTGTGAAGTTGGGGGCAGGAAGAAGGTTTCTGTGGGCATGAGAGAAAGAGAGCAACGCTGTACCGCATTAGATGGGGGCTCCGATGGCCTTGGGAGCTAGGTACCAGAAAAGTTTGCTTTAGTCTTTGATTTTAAGGGTCTTTAACCCAAGTGAGAGGATGGCAAAACACAGATAGCTCTGCGAACCGACTGTCAGAAGATGTAGGGAGAAAGAAGTGAATATACTAGGATGCAGATTTATGGGGGTGGGGTCACTGAGTGCTACACTCTGACCAATTTTTCTTGATCTAATAATATCCAGTACTCAGACCTTTCTCCTTTTTCGGAGAAAGGAGATGACAGTTCCTTCAAGGGGAGAGATTCAGTTAATTTCTTCATCAAATGACTCTCTACAAACAAATTCACACTTTGGGGCATAGAAGTGGAAGGGATTCTAAGAACTTTTTTTTTTCTTTTTCTGGTGCTTATATGTAGTATAGAATCAGAACCATCTACCCTGCACCAGGTGCAGATCCCTGGGGAAAAAAAAGAAATAGAAACACAGCCTAGTGATCAGTGAGAGCAAGCTATGGACTATAAATGCTTCCAGTTTGGGCTTTTTTAAAAATATTGCCGAAATGGAGGCTCTGGGTTCTGCCACCAATAGACTCACCACTCACTGGGCAGCTCAGACCTCTCCAAACTATTGAACCGAAGCCAGTGAGAGGGTTGGGACTGTGCTTCTGCCCCACCCCCACCCCTACCCCCTTTTAGAGCTAGTGTGTGTGAGAGACGATATTAAAGAGGTATCTGTTGTTTAGCAATTTTGCTAAGTCTGTCTTCATTACTTCGCCGCTGTGCATTTGCTAATTTGGAGGCCCGGCCATTGACAAGCTTGCTCCATACACCTGCAAGCAATTTGCCGGCTCCGGTACCGGAGAATTGCAGAGATGGCAGCTCGCACCTATTTGATTTTTTTTTTCCTTTTCTCAATGCACAGCAAATTTGGCTTTCAGTGCGTTATCTCTTTTGTTAATGCAAAAAGATTCCCTGGGCGAAAAAATTGCTCATAATTACCAGAGAGATGGGGAAACTGCATTAGAATAAATAAACCTGAAATTACTGTAATTATGTTGTGTTTGATGGGCCCGGCTTGTAATCAAGAAGAGAATACAGTGAAATGATGCTGACCCTCTTGGGTTTGCAGCTGTACGCGCACTTTGGGGTCTTTTTTTGCAGAAAAGAGTCATTTTGATAATCATTAAGCTGTGTGTAACCTATTTCAGAAGTGTTTTAAAATGAGGTTCACATTTTTTGAACAAGGGAAAAAAATCCCAAAATTGCATTTTGCCATTACAGACTCATGCATAAGGAAAGGTTGTGTTTTCTATGTGACAATTGTTAAGACATAATATTCGAAATCAGTATTTAATCATTATAATGAGGTATTGTTTAAATATAACCACCTTTAGATTATTCATAGTTTAATTAATATACTCATTATGAAAATCTTTGAATCAGATATTTGATGAACTACTTGTCAGTAACAAGGCAGCATTAATTAGGCCTATATTGAGATTAACATTTTTAAAAAGTACAACCGCTTATAATTATAATAGAGCCCTAACTAAACACCGCCTTCCTTGAGCTAAAACTAATAATTTCTCTATTTGAACTGTTAGCAAGAGATTATTAAATTAGTATAAGCTAATATCTCAAAGTATTAAAATCGGCTTGACCAAACAGATTTTGTTTGTGGCTTGAGCGTTTTGGGGACTAGCTGTCCTCTGGTGGACTGAGGACTAGGAAGAATCTCACACCTATAGAGAAGTCACCTTTCCCGGGGAAACTGAATCCAGGCCTAGCTGGCTCAAGCTTCAGCACGCACTCCTAGCCTAGCCTGGAGAAGTAGTTTCCCTTAGTTTCAATCCGGTTATATCCAGTACCATCTTGATCTGATCCTACTCCTGAGCGCCACTTGGTTCGAGGCCGCAGGCGGTGGAAAAATCCCAATTTCAGTTCCAGAGTGGGCATCGAAGTCCCCAGCTTTACCCAGCCCAACCTCCTGGTCCTCTCCCATTAGACGCCCCCCCCCCCTCCAGCCCCGCCACTTCCTCCTCCCCTTCCCAAAGGGCGTCGGAAGAGCTCTGCTCATCTGATCTTTCACCAGCACCAATTGAAAAATGGGTGCTTGTCACAACACAGATCATTGCCTTTCAGGCTCTGCTCCCCACCGCGCGCCGGAAAGGGCCCCCCAAAGGCGGAGGGCCAGCCCCCTCAGGTAGCAGGCGGGTGCTAGGGGAGCAGGAATCGCGCAGAACCAGCCGTCGGGGCCTACTGGGGCAGGGGCTGGGCTGGGGCTCAGGCCGTCAGACAAGCAAGGGATTCTATCCTCTTGGAGTCACTGCTTTTTTGAAGCAAACTTAACCCCAGCGCTCCACCATAGGGAGCTGTTCTCAGAACGGACCCCGGCTGAGGTGGGAAGGATGTGAGCGACTATGATCAGGTCTTGGTCTCAAAAATCACCTAAACCCACTGTGCTCTGGCATTTCCAGTTCCCGAGTATGTAGAGAGAAGTCCCCAGGCATTAAACAAGAATGGGTCTTTTTATGCCCTGGAAGGTTTTGGGTGACTCCCTGAGACTATGTCCTGTCCCCAAGGACCTCAGTGATTGATTGGGGCGGTGGCTTGGAAGACGTATGCTTCCTGCCCCTGCCAAGACGCTATCCTGTGCCTGCGGTCAAGCGAAATCTGGCAGGTCAGATCCGGGCGGGGGCTCGGGCAAAGCAGGGCGCCTCCGTTTCCAGGGTTCTTGAGAAGTGACAGGGCACCAGGAGAGGACTCCTGTCTCCTAAGTCCGCTGCACTTGGGTTCTGTTTTTTCTCTCTTGGCAGTCTTTCCGTTTCTGAGCCCACCTCTGGGGCTCTGTCCTAAAACACCTGCTTCTGAGCCGAATTCACCAACCCTCTCTAGGCGCCTCTTGCCATTTCTTCTACCTAGGCAAGGATCCCAGGAAGACTGAGAGGGGAGAAGGAAAGGGGACTAGGCTTTTGAGCCCCTCCCCCAGACCTTAGGATGATATCTTGATGACATAGTAAGGGTCCCCAATTTGCCCCTAGTTAGTAGATACGCCTATGGCAATGTACTAAAGGCAAGAAGGTGGGGGGCACTTTCTTTCCCTCCACACAGCACAGGACACAATGGCTCTTTCATGAAATCATAATTTTACTGTCTCAAAGAAACTTTATAACTTATTTACAAAGTTTCCCTCCCCCCAAGATACAAAGCAATAAGTTAACATTCTCAATATAAAACTAAACTTTGACATAGAGAACACAAAACACGGTTGGGTTCAATTGGTCACATTTTCCAAATTTCACAAGTAAAATGTCAAGATTCTCATTTCACAAAGCATCGGGTTTACAGCCACACACAACAGAACGGAAAGAGGCTAAGCTTGTGCAACATGTTTACAGAACAATAATAATAATTAATAATAATAACAATAATAATATGTACAGCAATTAGCTCCTGCACCAGAGACTGTGCATTCAGGGTGATGACTTGGGTTCTGTGGTCTAGCCACTGGGGGTTGGTTAAAGCTGCTCCTGTCTTACTTCAAAGAGACCAGGAATTGGGGGTGCTTTCGCAGGACTGATTTCTCTCCAAGGACCATTGGTCCTCTCTTTTGCTGCCCAGAGTATGGTTTTCTTCTTGGCCGGGTGTTCTGGTCCGAGCGATCCTGACAAAATCCTAATGGCTTCACTTATTTTTTGTTGTTGTTGTTGCTTCGTTCTTCCTCTTGTTGTTGATTTTAATAGTTTGGGGCATGTAAAATGTAAATCTTTCTGCTTCCACCACTCCATTCCAGCAAAGTACAAACGTTACTGCACACCCTAGAAACCACTATCCCCTCCTTGCCCTCCTTTCCGGTGTGTGTAAGGAAAATAGTGTTTGAACAGTGCCCACTCCATGCCCCAGAGAACCTGGAATTGGCCAACACTCAGTGTCAGATAAAGTCTGTTTTTCAATAAATTAACCCCCCTCCCTCTGATTTTCCCCATTTCCCAAACAAGCTACACAGGTGTTCAAGCAGGGCCCGGAAGAAGACCTTAAAGGAAAAAGCGGTCCAGGATTCGATGATGGGCTGCCGGCAGACCGGTGTGGCTCAGACCTGGTGACTTTTTGGAGAGGCCGCAGAATGAGGACAGCAGACACACGAGGACCTTGACTCAGCGCACAGACAGTGCAAAAAGGAGACAAAGACAGACAGAACCGAAAAAAGAGCATTTTCCCCCTCCTACATATTTTTTTTTCCTGATAGTCTCACAAAGCTGAGAGTCTGGTCGGGTCCAGCGTGTTGTCTTGTTGCTTCTTCTCCAGTGGCCATGCCTGCTTTGAGGCCACTCCGCTGTCACCGTGTGGCCCAAACCAGGTTCGGGCCAAGAGTTGGAAACTCGCTTGGTCAGACCTTTAGGGGCTCCGAGAAGGCGGCAAACCCTCTGCCTTTGCAGTTCCTTTTTCTTTCCCTTTTTCCCTTCCTCACCTCGGGGTCCTTCTCCTCCTCGCCCAGGGCACGCGAAAGGGTGGATGGACCTGGAGGCGGGAGGGGCCGGGCCAAGGGAGACGGGAAGGAGGCGGGTGAGAGCGAACTGATAATCTCACATGAGTTGAGGCTGCTGCATAGCTTCTTGGTGCGCTGAAGGATACCAAGACGTGTAGCTGGGGACGTAGGAGCCGGCGCTGCTGCCGGAGCCCTTCCCAGAGGAGGAGTTCGGATTCCAGCCGGGTGGCACCGGTGGGGAGCCGGCAGACAAGGCCCTGCCATTCGCCAGCGCGCTGCCCTCCAGAGCTGCCCCGCCTTGCTTCATCAGCTTCTTGAACTTGGAGCGTTTGTTCTGGAACCATATCTTGACCTGCAAATTGGGCAACAACGTGACTGGACTGTGTGACCACTAAGCCTACCCAGGCCTGGGGACGAGGGAAGGGACTGGTTAAGAGAATAGCCGCCCTCCTTTCTCTGCCGAGGCTGGCAGCTCTAGAGAGGCAGAGACCACCGCCAGCCCCCGAAATCCCAGTCTCAATCCTGCCGCCTCCGGCCGTTGCTGTTAGCCCCCGCCGCAGCTGAGAGCCCTTAGGGCATCTCAAATACCGGGGGTGGGGATGGCCTAAGAGCAGGGGAGACCCAGGTCTTAGCTTGCAAGTCAGTGACAACGGGGCTGCTGTTTATGGAAGACCCCTTGCATGCAAAACAATGCAATATCAATAAAGAAAAATTAAAGCCTAGATAGGAATGGAGGACATCTATGTACAATTAGACCACCTTCCTTTTGCACAGAACTTCCTGCCTTTGGACAAGTTTAAGAACTGATGGAGGAAGCCACAACCAGTTGGTTCAACTTTTCATTAGACTCGGTCCAACTTTTTTTTTCCCATTTTAAGTGTATATGCTTTCCCCAGCTCCAATCCAAATCTAGAGAGAGACTTTGGAAACCGAGTCAACTCCGGTTTGAATGCTTAGGAACTGCCCACAGTCTTAGAGTAAAGCAGGAAGAAAAAAAAAATCTCAAATACCTCTCTCTCTCTCTCTCTCTCTCTCTCTCTCTCTCTCTCTCTCTCTCTCTCTCTCTCTCTCTGCAGGACCTGGGACTTGAGAAAGGGCAGGGGAAAGGATCCTCCGCTGCTGCCTCCTGAGAAGGAGGAGGTGCAGGGAGATTTAGGCTTAGGCCCAGGATCCAAGTGATTAGCCACACACTTTAAAGGCAAAGGAGGATTAAATCCCCCTCCTATTGTTCCAGTTGTTCCGGCACGTGTGACCTCAGAATCTCCAAACAAAACGAGTGGAGAAATCCTTTCTACTCCCTGATCAGAAGTCCAGGGACCGAAGAGCAGGCGGCCTGCAGGTCAGAGTAGGGTCCAAGCTAGGCAGACAGCATGTGGGAGGAAGGGGAGCTGCTGAAAGTCAGAGGTGGACACACACACGCACAAACACACACACACACACACACACACACACACACACACACAGTGACACCTCGAACCAGAGGCCCAAGGAACAAGAAATTCGAAGCCTGCGGCTCAAGCCAGCGCGGGAAGCCTGTTTGGTGGAGAAGCAGCGGCCAGGTACCTGAGTCTGTGTGAGTCCCAAGGAGGCCGCGAGCTCCGCCCTCTCAGGGAGAGCTAGGTACTGAGTTTGTTGGAACCTCCGATTCAAAGCCTGCAACTGCAAACTGGAATAAATTGTCCTGGGTTTACGGATCTTTTTCCCTTTGCCATTAAAGCGCACTTCACCGCCTTCCACCACGGTGCTCTTCTCGGAGTCCGCCCCTGGAGGGACAACAGAAGCAGATAGCCTTGTTAATTCTGAACTGCCTTTAATTTGGAGGGGCGAAAGTGAGTGTCTATGGACGGGTTGGTAGAGAGGCAGGGTCCGGAAAAGAACAGAAACCCTGAAAAGGGTTCCTCAAGGTCCGAGCGCAGGTTCCTGGCTGCTGCAGACAGAATTGGGCCGTTCCCAAGAGCGCAGCTATTGCCTTTGCAGGGAAAGTTTGCTATTTTTGCAGGCGGTAGTTGAGGTTTAATTACCCTTAATTGCATACATTGTTTATAGTGCTACGCAATAAATAATTACCGAGACTAATACGTGCACATGTGGGTTTCTGTTTTCCAGCAGGGCATTGTGTGCTCGGCGCGCCGAACGGCCCAGAGGCCCAGCCAGTGCCAGGAGACACGCTCGGATTTATCCTTTGCTGGACAGTTGTAAATTGAATTGACTTATAATTTTTTTTTCTTTTCAGTGACAAGGATCCATAGATTGATATCCGAAACCTCTACTACTTCCGCGCCTTCCCCACCCCCACCCACCTCTCTCTACCCCACTCTCCTCTCTTATCTTTTCTCTTTCCCCTCCCCTTCTCCCCCTCTCTCCTATTCTCCTTCCCTTCTCTCCTCTCCTTGTCCCTGGCAAGCGCACGTACCTGGGTCCTCCAGGCGGCTCTGGGCGAGGCTGGCGCTGCCGGGGTAGGACTGCACGGAACTGATGTAGGGGCTGGACGCGTGGCTGCTGACCGAGTTGACGTAGGGGTAGCCCAGCGGTCGGGAGAAGGACGAGGCCGAACTGTAGGCACTGTCGGGCTGCGAATGGCCCGCCGAGTGTAAACAGTGCATGGAGTAGTGCCCGTGGGACATGGGAGAAGGAGACATTTGCTGGTTGGGCGGCCCAAACTCCATAAACACCGCCTTGCCCGACACGGGGCTGTTGAGACTTTCTGGCATGGTGGTCATGGTCATCTCTTCTCGCGGGGTCTGGGTGTGGGTCTTTCTCTCCTCTGCTTCCCTTTTGGGGGTCTCTATGTTTCTCAGGACAGGAAGGAACCCAATTTAAGCGGAACAGGGGTTTTCACTTTCCATTCATAAGAAAATGGAGTTTGTCTCTTTGAAAAGTCTAAGCATGATGCTGCCGAGCTCCCCAAACTCGGTTCAAAGCTTTGACTCAACCAAGGTCATAAATATTCATGAGCTGGTGGAGCTGATTGGTCGGCTCTCTTGCATAATCACCGGGGATTGGTCCGAGAAGCTCGGGCTCGGCTGGACTAGAGCGGGCGACGCGGCCCGGCCAGGGGAGAGTCGGGTCCACACGTCCCGGCCGGGGCTCCTCTGCAACAGAGCGCGCGGAGCGTGAAGCACAATGGGCTGCGGCGTCCGCGCTGGGACCTTGGAGGCCCGCGACTCCAGCCTCCCGCCTCCCTCGCGCGCTTCCCGCCCCAGAAACCAACCAGCGGCTCCCTGCCGTCGCCCTCCCCCTTGCTGTCCCCACCCTTCTCCCGCCCCCAACTCCTGGGACCCCGGACCACTTCTTCTCGCGGTCACCCAGTCCGGTGCGGAGCGCTGCTCCCGTCTGGCCGCGGTCTCTCTGGATCGCGGGGTTGCGCACTGGGAGACAACCCAGGCAGCCAGCAGCCAGCGGTTCTCCTGAGCGTCCTGTGCCTAGCTCAGCGCGCTCCAGGCCGCGCCTCCTAGGCCGGGGTCCTCTCGGCCACATCCCGGGGATCGGGGTTTGGGGGCCCTCCGGCCCAACTCACTCACTCGGCCGCCGCCCCGCCGCTGCCACCGCTCCCAGGGGCTTGCTCGCATCTCTCCAGGCCCGGCTGGCCACTCCGGTTCCAGGCTGCACGGGTCTGATCAAAGAAAGCAGTGCGCGTGGAGAGCCAGGAACCCGCGCTTCTCCTCCCACGAAAGGCGGCCGCACCGCCTCCCCCCCATTCCCTCCCAACCTTCCTGCCTCCCCCTCCCCTCTCCACTCCCCCTGAGCCGTGCGCCCCGGGCTCACTCGCCCGGAGGGCGCGGCGCAGCGTGAAGTCCCGGGACCTGAGGGCGCCCGGCGGCTGGAGCGTCGAATGCTCGCCAGGTGGTCATTTTCCAACCTCCTGGGGTCTGGCCAGACTACTTGGGGTTTGGGAGTCCAAAGGGGGGGGACACCGAAACCCTCAGCAAATCCAGATCCGTGGTAGGCTCGAATATTTATGTATAGACATACCCCTATTTGTCGCCCAGTCTCTTTCTCTCACCTCCAGTGGCCAAAGTTGGCGCCTCCAGGCCGGGGGTGCGTCGAGGGGCGCTGGTGCAGGCAAAAGCTGCCAAGGCGCTGTCTACCTCCGTATTGAAAAGTGCACAAAAGACCCTCTCGCCCCCACCCACCATACAGCCACCCCGCGCGGCGCGGCGTGGCGCAAACTACACTGGTTGCTAGGGACTGTTGGTTCCCAATCCCGCCAGCCCCACGATGAATCCCAAATTACTTTGTTAGGTAATTAGAAAGTGTTGATAATTATTTCTTTCATAATTTAGCGGTGTGACGGGGGACGGGGAAACGATCTTGTGAAAGTTCACACGTGCACACGTATTAGTTACTGATTCATTTGATTAAATGGTAGTCTCAAGTGCTCAGATCCGCAGCTGAAGGCGCCCCATTAGCATAACACTGATGTTTAATTTTCATACGCATAATTAGCCATATATTTAACACTAATAGCAACATGCAGCCTTTCAGCGTTAAACAGCCCGGGATTTGATCTGGCCTGAGCTGAACCTTCGCCGTGGCACCTTCCCCTATCTGGAGATCGCAGTGATCACAGGACAGACCTCTGTAATCAAGCACATTTTGGCAGAGGGGAACACCAATAAAAATGAACATTCAAAACAAATTACATCGGTGATGTTACAGATATGAGTACAGGGGGTTCTCTCTCTCTCTCTCTCTCTCTCTCTCTCTCTCTCTCTCCCTCTCCCTCCTCCCCTCCCTCCCTCTTTTACTCTATCTCTCTAACTTCTTCAGCAGCGGCTCCTGCCTTCGGGAATTCCTCTTTGGTTTAAGGGCATGAAGCTGAGGGCAGAAATATTTCATGCAGCATGGTGGTTGAAGCAAGAGAAAAGAGGGAGAGAAGAAGAGAGGGGGAGAGAGAGAGAGAGAGAGAGAGAGAGAGCGAGCGAGCGCTAACCGTCCAAATTCTGTAAACCAATAAAAGGTTTATCAACGCCTAAAAGACTTTTTTTTTCCCCTTAATCACCGAACCCACGGTGAGGCTTTGTAGCAACAACCAACTAACGACTCCACCACAACTCCGGAGCCACTAGGCGCGCCCTGATTTTCCTGTCGTATTCGTGATTTTAATTGCTCCTTCTTAGCGCCTGTTTTGGGGTGTGAACTGCGGTCCTGAGCGCCTGATGCAGCCGCTTGGATGCCGTCTGAACCAGAGGTCTCTTCGCCTTGCGGGCCTTGCCCACGTAAGTGATCGCTGCGGTGTGTGCCGGGGTTGAGGTTGGGACTGGGGAAAACTGGACTAACGTCTCTTGGAATTTAGGGCAAGGATCCGACGGACTGCCTAGGGCCAGTTTATCCCAGAGACTTGCTGGGTTGGGGAACCGGCGAGCGACCGCAGTACTACTCCAAGATGCTATCTCTGTCTTTCCACTTAGCGGAGCAGGAGACCAGGGTGGCTTCTGGGAACAAACGACCGACTGGCTCGATAGGGTTTCAGAGACTGGTATAATTTAGAACTGAATTGTGAGGACGCAGACTCCAGAGTTACTTCCTAATCTGAGGAAGAAGCAAGTCTAGGGAGAAGCTGAGCCAGGCCTCTGGAAGAGTGCACACGCCTCACCAAGCTTCACCAAGGGAGATCTTATCTCTACTTTGTGAGCCCAGAATGCATTCCTCCACCTGTCCTAATTCTAAGGCAACACCTGTTCTAAAAGGCCTAGACCTTTTCCTGCTCAAGTATGAGAGGAAGTTAGATCCTCACATAGGTTCTGAAGGTTCCAGACGGGAAGCAGAACTCAATGGAATCACCTCGGGACTCAGTAGCCAGTTTACTCCTGGCTGGAATCCCTGTGGTTTAGGGTTAGGTGCCGGGTCAGTTCAGCTGGCTAACTAATGTGGAAGTGGACAAGATGCCCCTCTTTTTAAAAAACCCACCTCCTAATCTCAACTTCAAAAGACTGTTTACACAAAATTCCTTTAACTCAAGTTTGTCTCCTACAGAGCTGCAGAGTTTAGCAGGGTAGGCTAGATTACCAAATCAGATTATACACGGTCCCCATAAATACCTCTACCTGCAATAATCGCCCCAGTGGTTGGTAAAATCCTGTGGTCCTAATAAAACTATCCTTAGGGGGACCGGGAGTAAACTGATCTGCAGATAAAGACACGACAAGCTAATCTGATTGCTCTAGGGAAGGAGTGAAGTCATTCTCTGGCAAATAGCTCCTAAGGCCAGCTGGGCCCTGGTCCTCTCTGGGGAATGTGAATTGTCCATGGCCACAGCTCCAGCCTCTGCCTGGCTAATTCCAGAACACCTCCAAAGTTTGCCAGTTTTCACAAATCCTCATTCCCTCTTATTCTCACACAGATTAGATTTAGAATCCCCTCCACAAATAACTGTAATCTCTAGATGTAGATAAACTGATCTGGAGGGTTGGGGACCATGGAGAGGCTCCCAAGTTTGGAGAGGAGCTGGGATTTTCCACTTTTCCAAGGGCTGGTCCTCAGTATCCCATCTCCTTGTCCACGGCTCTGGGTGTCTGAGAGACAAGCTAACTCCCTATGAGTGCCTCTGATGCCATCTATCCTGGCAAACAGAATGCAAGTCCTTGGCTCTCTGACAGCCCAAGCTCTATTTAGACTGTGGCCACTCTGCCATCCACAGGAACACAAACTAGAGTTAGCAGGGCCACTGATGGTCTGGGCCTCTCTAGACAGTGCTCTTTCTAACATGCCCAGAGGGGGCTGGCTTCCCGTAAAGCTCAGCCTGACCCACCCTGGAGCTAGGTGCGAACAGATCCCGGGACAACAAGGGAAAGCCGAGTGCTCTGGGCGGGAATGGACTTCTGCTCCGGAAGCGGGAAGCAGCAGGTAGGTGCTGCAGGCACACAGATTCATAGTTAACGCTGACAGCTCCAGAGCAGGCCAGCTAGGGCCTTGTCTGAAACGTGTCTGGTGTCTCCTCTCTCAGGGAGGTCTCAGGAATACCTAATTTGGATAGCCCAGGGAGCAGGGAGGGTGCCTGTCACAGGCTGATAGCCAGGGGGAGGACAGTTTAAGGACTAGTTGGGCTCTAAACTCAAGATGTCTATGGGGTTGCAGCTCAAACTTTTAGCAAAACAAAGATCTAGGGTGGGGGTGGTCTCAGGCTGGGAGGGGATCAAGCATGGTTGCTAATGGAGAGGCTCAGGGGTCTGCAGTCTTCAGAAAGGCCACACTATGGTCCACAGCCAAGAAAACATTTGCAGCCAATGCTTCCTGGATCATCTTCTCTAGGCCAAACCTTGGAGAAGAGGAAACTGGGCAGGGGTGGAAGCAGGTGCCGCCTCTGGAAGTGCAGTGCCCCCAGGCTTAGCTAATTTAAGACTCACAAGGGGAAAAGACAAATTTTCAGATAACAGGTTCTGGTTTTTTGTTTTTTTTTTTTTTTCCTGTGTGCATGTTAAAAGTTTGGAGATTCCAAAACTAACCACCTACCCCACCCCTTTGTAACTGTCCCATGTGGAGAGTGAACACAATGGAGTTCAGAGGTTTGTTGTTGTTGTTGTTTTGTTTTTTAACTTGGTTAGAATCTGAAATGGATTTCAGTGAAACCAAGTGAAACCAGAATTAGAATCAGGGACAGGCAAACCACTTGCCCAGGAAGGTGGATCTCCAGAGGCCCTTGTAGGCCGCAGACCTGAGTCCCCAAAGTCTGTCCACACTGTATTTTTCTCTGAGACACTGCAGACTCCTATGTGGCCTGTGGCTGGCTCCTCAGTTCTTAAAGGTATCCTTAAGAAGACAGGCACGGGGCCTCGGTGGCCTTGCTGGAAGAGTCTTAGGCTTCTTGGGGCAGTTTGGTCAGGATCTCCACACCTCTTGCTGTGATGAGGACTGTGTGTTCAAACTGCGCGGACCTGAAACACATGGGGGGGGGGGCGGCAGTCAGCAGTCAGGATACTGCACTAGCAGTTCTGGGTGCTGCTGAACAACCTCCCTAGCCCAGCAGTTCAAACGTAACAGGGCAAATACCTTAGGTTGTCTAGTGAGACCACAGTCCACTCATCCTCCAGGACTTTAAATTCTGGGGACCCCTCAGTGATGATTGGCTCTGTAAGAGAGAAAACATTTAGCATAGTAGGTATTGTTTCCGGTCTGTGATGAGAGAGGGGAGGGGGGGATAAGGATGCTCTCCCTCCCCCTGAGTGTTTCACCCACACCTCTTGTTGTCATCCCGCAAGGGCTGATAATTGGTGCTGCTTACATAGTATACTACAAACTGAACAGTAGGAAGAGGAAACGCAAGAGCATTTTTTTTAAAAAAATGTATGAAGTTGCCTGGTTCATAGTTTTTTTTTTTTTTTAGAGAAAGAAGGGCATTTTAATCAAGCCTTAATTAGGACCCTGTGGATAATAACCACCCAAACACCAGTCCCTCTTATAAATACCAGTCAGATTTTTAAAATATTTGAATTTTAAAAACACGCTCAAAATGTTCATTAATCAGCAAATAACAATTTTCTTATTTCACCCTAATTGCTTCTCCATTAAGCCCTACAGTCAGAGCCAGGAGGCCTTGGTGGCCCTAGGTGATTGGAATTTGGTGGTGACACCAATCACGCCATCCACCAGGAATGGGGCTCCACAGAGCACATGCCACTTGCTGACAGAGAGCGAGGGACTTAATCGTCTCTAGTTACTGGGTGTTAATGAAAAAACAAAACAGAAAAACAAACAGCACATTATGCCGGTAACGGAATTAGGGGTTGGGTGGCTGCAGCCTCCTAAATGTGTCCGTAAGTATCTGATTTAGGAAGCCGGGGCTAGAGGATATTATTTAATCACATTTACTATGCATCCAAATTATTTCATTATGCTGATTAGCTTCATTAGGCCTTTGCAGGACTTCAAGTCTAGGCAAAGGCCAGTTTTCCGTCCATGGGCCCCAGCTCTCTGAAGAGGAGACCAGCATTTACCTATGGTGAAAGCCATGCCCTCCTCCATGGGCAGGTCATTGTCATTTGCTGCAAAACAAACACAGGGAGGTATGAGAAAAGGAACCACGGAGAGAAAGAAACACAAGGGGGGAGCTGGGCTCCATTAAAACACTTGGCCATTTTGCTTTTGGAAAGGGTAGAGGGTTCTAGATCCCTGGTTGAGCCCCCCCCGGGGGGGGGTAAACACTGGGCTTGCAGGAGTGGGGGAGTCTCACTCTTTGTGGTATCTGTGTTCTCAGACTCCGCCCACTCTTCAGCAGTTGGCTGGTGGGGGCAGCTAGGGTGTTCAGACACCAGTACAATTCCTCTCTTCTTCATGTCTGTCGTCCCGTTCCCCATACCACCTGATGCTACGCCCCCTGGTCTCCCTAAGGCCAAAATAAGTCTTGGGAGAAAGATGCTAAAGGCCAACACCTGGCATGGAGGATGGAGCAGGAGAGGGCTCCATCCCCAAACATCTGCATGCCTAGGCAATGGTGGGGCATGGGAAGACAGAATTTTTCATGCTGAAGGGGACCTCTTCTGAGCCGCCTCAGGTGGGGCTCTTTGGTTCAGAGGGGCACTGTTCTGCTGGGCCTCCATGGATCCTAGAGTGGGTTCCAGTCATTTCTTCCAGGGACTTGTCCTGTCTCAAGTACACAAGGCTACATACTCAGGACTAACTTTCTCTTAGCCCTTGTTCAAATGTGCACTCCCTCAGGACTCTCCTCCAGGCAGCTGCTTAACCCAAGTCCTCCCACCCCTCCTGATGGTTGCTGCCTTCTCTCTGTAGGGTGCACACCCAGATGGGGGAGAACTGGATTCTGAGGAAGGAACACCAGGGTGGGCATGATCCAGAAAACACGAAAGAGTACATGCTGCTAAGTGCATCAGCTGTCAACGCTGTGTAGGATGTAAGGAAGTTTAACCACAACAGTCAGCGGTTAGGGAAGGGGGGAGAAGAAAAACAGAAAACAGTCACGTGTGCATGCTGCCGGGATGCAGTGCAGTGGGGTTTTGTCTGCAGCAACTTTTTCTAGACAAACATCCCTCAGGCCTGCCAGCCATGCAGCCTTCAGGAGAGGACCAAAGCCAAAATGGACTTCATTTGGGAAATGTGCTGACCTGTGACCCTCCAGCACAGTAACTTCCTGGTTAAAATGAAGTAGATAACCTCACACTCCCAAGATGGTGGTCGGCGTGGGGGATGGTGGTGACAATGTGGACTCAAAGCAAAAAGAAGTTGGAGAAATACTGATGTCATTCAATAAATACCTTCCAAAATAACTCTTACCATGATGCCAAATTTCTGGATGTCCGTGAAAGTACGATCCTATCCCATGTCCCACAAAATGTGGGCAGACTTGCAGCCCATGCTGATAAGTTATGCGGCTTTAAAATAACCAAAAGACATCTGATTTAGTCAAATGTTTTAATTCATATTAAGATGAAAAATAAAATCACTTAAAATAGTCTCTGAGAAAGAAAAAAATCAGTTCTGTGGATGAGAGGGGGAGAGGAGAAGCAGGGGAGGAAAAGAGGAGGAGAGGAGGGAGGGGGAACTGCAGTTGGGGATGCAAAATACATGAAAAAATTTAATTGATAAAAAATCAGTTCTATTTCTAGTCTGATAATAGCATGAATGTCTCCTTTATTCTGGAGTAATTTTAGTGTCAACAGGTCCTTCTGGACATAAGACAGAAGGTGTACATATGAGACCCGTTTGAGTCATCCTCATCAGTACATTTAATGAAGGTTATTTTTAGGCAAGAAGTAAACATGCATGCACACAAATGTAGACTGATCACAAACATAAGGAAGGTACACACACATAAGGTACACACACATACACACACATAAAGAAGGTACACATACATAAGGTACACACATACACACATAAGGAAGGTACGCACACACAAGGAAGGTACACACACATAAGGAAGGTACACACACACAAGGAAGGTACACACACATAAGGAAGGTACACACACACAAGAAAGGTACACACACACATAAGGAAGGTACACACACACAAATAAGGAAGGTACACACACATAAGGAAGGTACACACACACAAGGAAGGTACACACATACAAGGAAGGTACACACGTAAGGAAGGTACACACACACAAGGAAGATACAC
>NW_026067899.1:1947790-1982032 GCF_014885135.2 Alexandromys fortis
ACACACACACGTCTGTAACAAGGTCACAAAAAACATCCCTGGTTTTGATGACTTTATGAAAAGTTATACTAATTCAGGCATTAAGCAAAGAAAAGTATAATCTCCGAGCATAACTTTCTATTCTTCTGACTTCCTGTACTCTCATCTAATTGAAGTGCTAGTCACTTTGTAAACAGGCACAAAAGACTGTCTGTTTTGCCCATTTTCTTTCAAAATTGGTGACCATTTTCGGGTTCCACATAAGACACACATCATTAGCAAAGTTCATAAATTTTTTTTAATCACAATGATATTTAGGAGGAGTTAATATTGGCCCTAAGAGAAAATGCAGACATATTGGGCTCTATCTGTCCCTTACCAATGAAACCTAGCTTCATACAGAATCCAAACTTTACCTGCAAGGATGGAAGGGTCTGATATTCAGGTCAGGTGGGCGTGGTTATTTTGGGGAGTGCCAGACTGGTAAAAAAATGTACACCACCAACGATCATATTTTCATGTGGGCAAAGGGTACAATGCCTCCAGCCTTTCCCACTGCGATGAGCAGGTATTTAAGGAACCACAACTGCAGTCCCTAACAAAGCCAAACATTTTAATCTCAAACTCATTTTTCATCTTTCCTGCAGGGGGAGGGGCGAGTGGTTGGTTTTTGAGACAGGGTTTCTCTGTATAACAAAGTCCTGGCTGTCTGGAACTCAATCTGTAGACCAGGCCGGCCTCGAACTCACAGAGATCTGTCTGTCTGCTTCCGGAGCGCTGGTGTTAAGGGCATTTGCTACCACTCCTAGCTTCAGTCTCACTTCTCGCAGATTCTAGCTTAGTTTCACACGCACTGTTTTGGCTAACAGTGTCTTTATAAACCATCACGTCAACGCACACTTTTGGAAAGTGTTTCTTCCTTATATTTTGAACAAGGTCTCGATTTGAGTGCCGGGATGACTTTGAACTCACCACCCTCCTGCCTATGTATCCAAATGCTGGGACTAGAGGGATGAGCCACCACACCCGGTTTAAACCAGCAGGGCAGAGATGGGTGAGCAAGTGCCGAGGGGAGGGCTAAGCCAAAGGCCTCTTCTCCAGAGCTGCACTTTGGAGTCCAGGCTGTACTGCAGGGCTTTGTGCTTCGGCCCGGAGGCATAACATCTCTCCTAAGGGGTTTCTCCTACTTCCACACAACTTCTGACTAAAACCAAGGATGGGGCAGAAATAGAAGCTGGAAGGGAGGTGGCTATGACCCGCTATAGCCTAGGTTGTTAGTTTGTTTACCAAAAACAAACTTTCCCAACACCTGTATGTTAGGTCAGTTCAGTCCCAATAATTCGAAAAGTATTCAATAGTCTAGTATTTTCTTGAAAAAGAATTTCTTTCCTTCAGTGATCCAAGTGATGGGCAGGTTCGCAGCTCCATCTTACATGTGTGGTACAATGGTAATCTTCATTTTAATTTCCAATGAGAGGAGAAGAAAGGCCACTCTGAAAGCCCCTGGGGTCCCCCCTCATACCTCTCATTCCTCTTCATAAAAGAGGCTGCTGTACGACTAAGAAGTAACTAAAGGTATCTGAGTGCCTTCTCCTGCCACAGTTTGCTCTCTGGGTCCGGATGGAACTTCCGGCTATAGTATTCTAGAATCTGCCTCACGTATGCAAGGGATTAGAGGACTTGGCGGTTGGGGGAGGGGAAAGAACTGGACAAATTTCCCTCAGTTGCCTGGTGAACACGTCTGGCTCCCAGGAGCTAAAGATGTACTTCTGTTTAGAGTATTTCCCTTTTGAATGTGCAGTTTTCAACGTACACTTAAGTGTGACAAAATTCCATCAATGTTCTCCATTGCGGCTGGAAAACACGCACTTTCAACTATTTTGGAACGCACAGTAAGCAGACTCTTCTCCTGGCTGTGGGACTCAGATCTGATTTTGTAAAGACAATCCAAATGACTTAGCAAATCAGATTCCACTCCTTCACTGGGAAAGCAGAAGCCAGTCACCCCGAGGCGGCCTGGGAAGGTGGGGTGTGCATCTACCTCTTTACAGCAATGTTGGGGGGTGAGATCTGGAGGGGTAGGCGGACGCTGAGGAGTGAGGCTCTTGCTCTCCGACACCAGTCCACCGCAGAGCCACAGCTGTCTCCCAGCACCAGGGTTTTCTTGCCCTGAACATTTCCCAGATGAAACCTTGTTTTCTTGTTGAAATCTACTGAAAACAACTCTCCTGGTGTTAGGTCTTCTGCTCTGACTTTCTCTAGATAAAAATCCTTTAAGCCAGGACAACGCCTGTCTCAAGACCCTCACAGTCATAACTGGATTTCAGAGGGGATACTGGAGAGACTGCGTGAAGGCAGCTTCCAAACTACTGTCCAACCACACTGCATCACGAGTGTCCACGGCTCAGCAAACAGTTCACAGGTGGAAGGGAACGTTCATGTAAGGGGCTTCTCGGGATCTCTTTCTTCAGTTTAATTCCTTCCCATGAAGCAGTTAGACTCTACTTACGTCTTGTCTAAATAAATACAATTTCTTAAGCACATTTCAAAGTAATTTATGTGACTAAAACGGCATTCCCCAAGAGGGCAGAGGAGTACCGTGTTTAAGTACATAAGGAAGTAAGCAGGCACATGGGAACGCTGGATTACCCCTTTCACACTGAGCTCCAAAGGGCCACGTCCCTGAATAGGGGAGGACCTCGAAAGGCCACTGATTTGAGAAATTACGGAACTTTACTTTTTAATCTCTCTAGGTTCTCAGTCCCGACGGTAGCCTCTGAATGGAGGAATGCACAGAGCAGGGGACCCCCTCTAATGACAAGAATGTTTAAGTACAATTAGTCATATTTTTGAAAGCCAACAACTGTTTTCCAATAGAGTGGGACACTTAATTTTTTGTTTCAAGCTGGATCACAAATTACTGTACTTTTCTTACAATAGAGCTGAACTTTTATTTGAGGTTCTCTATTTCTGAAAAGCAGGCATGATGGATTGAAATAAAAGATAATTTATTGCTTACTTTCCTGTGCGGAGAGACGCAGTGTAATTGTAATTTACTATAGCTGTCAAGGAAAATCCATCACAGATGACATCAAAATGACTTATTTTGCCTGAGCCACTTATTGTCTAAATGTGCATAATCTAATAGAAAGAGATTATTTTTTTAAAAAAAAATCTGCTTCATATTGTTCTAAATTAATATTAAAACATATACTTATGAATTAAACATTCGAAAGCCATTTATTGAGAGTTTCATCATGACATCTCCCACTGCAAGTTTAAATTATTTTTGAGTGAACTGTCATAGATTAGTGATGCAACTGGCTGCATATTCGTGTTCTCCTCACACGTATGGATCATACAGAGATCACTGCAGAGCAAAACGCGGCCAGAGAGCGGGTGTAATAGCACCGGGGCCTAGAGATCACTGGGTGTCGCTCAGGAAGCCAAAGGGCACAGAGAAAACCATCTTTGTGAAATCATTGTAACTGACATTTCTTCAGAGACACCCTCCTATCCTTTTTTGCTTCTGAGCAGGACTTCAAGTTCTCTCTCTGGTAGTGACCTCAAGGTTTGGGGGAGCATACAAGAAGAGCAAGCTGCCTGGTGTCCAGAGTGTATCGGAAGAGGGTGACACAGCAGAAAGGAGACCAAGTTAAAAACTGTTTGTAAGCCTTTGGTCCGTAAAGATTTCAAGTACTTTTTGGCTCAAAGGTGGATCTCGTTTGTTTATTTACTCCCTAAATATTTTTCCTGAATAAAAAAAAAAAAAAGGCAAAACAATAGATTCTCAGAAATACTGCTTTAATGCACCAGGACAAAACATCTGTCAGGCCTGGGGCCGGGTTCCTCGCCAGTGGCAGACATAAACTCTTTAAATAATGAACTGCATTAGGGTAAAAGGAAAAAGTTCATTGTCTGTCATTTTTCCACGTAGTTTTCTGTGTGCAGTTGTTGGGGCTGATCTGGTTTTCAAAGGAGCCTGTTCATGCAAATTCACACTCTGCCCAAACTGACCTACGCATCCAGATAGCTACAATCCAGTGTCACTTTGGATTCCACTCTTCTTCTGCTGTTGCTTTTTTTTTTTTATGTAGCTGGAATTAATGTAGTGAATATGTAATGAAATGCATTATTCTGCACGGAGATTTATCAGATTTTCCGACCGAACGCTGGGCTTTGCAAGGACTAGCTGGAGTTCACCTGCATGTTGGTGTGGCGTGTGGCTCTTTTTTGTAAAAAGTTAAGTCGTATACAAAAAGAGGGAACAAAGGTCAGCGCCCAGCCACCACTTGAATGTGAGATTTTTCTTTTTATTCCCCTTGATGTATACTAGGCTCTGTGTTATTAGTCTTAATGATGGAAAATTGTAGTGTTGATACAAATCTTTTTTTCAAAGTAGTAGGCGGGAGCTCCATTTGTTAGTAAGTTTTTTTGCGACTAAAAGCCACGGACAGTACATTTATGTAGCAGTAAAAGGCCTGGATGCTCTTTCCATAGCAGAGCTAATTATTCCCACTGTGACCTTACTGATCTAGCCTGTTCCTAGTACATCTCATCTGCACGCCTGTTCCTCTGTGTAGATGGTGTCAGAGAATATGAAAAACCCTATAATGAAACCATTTTCATGATGGAGAAAGGCTACTGGAGTTGCACTTGCTACAAAGAGGCTCAATTATATGAGTAATTGTGATAATTTTCTACATTCATAGCCTTCAATGGGGAAAAAAGAATGAGAGCCACAAAGGAAAATTACTTTAACAAGAAAGTACAGAGAGTAAAAATGGAAGAAGAGACAAAAAGGGGAAAAAATAACCAGAAAAAAAAAGTTTAAAAAATAGATCTGGAGGGAGGAATAGCGAGACAAGGAGAACAACAGAGTGCTCAAAAGCCCGCGTGCAGCTGTGTTGCACAATTAAATTGAATTTTTTTTTCTGCAGTTGATGAATGTGACTACCGCAAATGTGCCTCTGTAGTTAGCTATCATTTGTTGTTCCCTGACAGGAAAAGGATAATTACCTCTCAGAGAGAATCAAAGGCTGACATGCCCTTTAGACACAGCCATGAATGCAGAGCTCCACAGAATGCCTGAATAAGAATCCAGTGTTCTCTGCCCCCTTCGACTGAAGAATAAATTTTGTTAAAATGCAAGCGCGCCACCAGTAAATTTGTTGAACCCTAGGTGTTCAAAAATATGAGGTGCATCTATCGACTCATCCCATTTGCAAAAATAAAACTGCATTTTGAATTCATTTCTATTATATTCATGGACAGTAAGATAGTGAGATATGCATTAAATTTCTTTTCCCAGTAGGGGTCTGATTCAACATTTCCTATGAAAGAACAGAGAGACACTATCCTTTTTTCCCAGGCTGGTTAGCCTATAATTTAAAACTGTCAAAAACACAATTTTGTTCAAAGTCTTCAATAAAAGCTTCTCAGATATAACCCAAAGAGATTTTACTAAAGTTTGATTCAGACACTGTTACAATATTTTTAAAGCCATAAATACATTTAACTGATATTTTACTGCCTTTTTTCTTAAAGTATTTGAAGGCGTGCTCAGAGAAAAAGGCAGCATCTTTTCAAGGTGACTGAGCTTTCCATCCTTTGGGCAAACGGGGGTGTTCAGAGGCCCAGGCTCATATTAATGAGAACAGCACTCTAAAGGCAACTGGCCGATCATCTTTAACAAAATGTGTTACTTTTAAATGAAAACACATATTCTGCATGTCTACTCCAAAACATTTAGGAGGAAAAAAAAAAGGAGGCTCTGAAAGTGGGAAACAGATCACAAAGAAAAGCCTTGAGTTCAGAAAATACGCTTACACTCAAAAAAGCAAGCCCAGGAAAAACTCTGGGGAAAGTAAACAATGTTTTATAGGGAAAACGGCCCAGATAAAAAGGGCCACAGAATGGCCTTTCAGGCTGCAGCGAGCTCACACTTCTGACCCTAGCAGCACTGGAATGCTTCCCCTCGTTTCTTTATGAAATGGAGTTTCCTCCTTTCTCACCATCTAAGGGCTGGGACGATCAGCTCCTTTCTTAGGTAGCGTCTTCCACACTTGAATAAAGGAACATCACAGACCAGCAGGTCAAGCTAAAACAAAAGCAGCCATGTAAATACCGCTCACCGCTCCACTAAGTTTCCTTGCTGATCCTGGTCAAATTCACTTTTTTAAACCTTTTTCTTTTTTTTTTTTTAAAAAAAAAAAAAAAACCCAGGGGACAATATTGCAGCCTGGCAGTTCACATACTGATATCAGACCGAAATAATGGCTGTGAATCATAAAACATGTCATCAACTTTCTACAAAGCCACCAATAACCTTTGTACCGTTCGCCAACCCTCCTTTTACCTGTCAGTGCAAGGCTTACCTGATTGTGTTCCCAATTACAGAGAAGGGGGCCCCAGTTCTGCAAGCTGCAATTGCTTCATCTCTACACCTCCTGGCCACCTCTACTAACTTTTTACCACGTTCATCCACACTGCCCACCAGAAAGGTCTCAGAGGTGTCTCCATGGTAGCCATTGTAATAGACCTAAACACAGGCACAGGTTTTAAGGTACGGCCTTGTCTGGAATCCTATTCGCCTACAGTATGTCCACTGTTTGCTTATGGATTTAGTAAATTCGTTATCTTCTCAGAGTTAGTTTCAAGCTCACATATTAAAGAAATAAAACAGATATACTAAAACCATTGTGAGATTTAAAAGCTAAAACCATGCGACGATCCTACAAAACCTAAAAACGAACAAATGGCCAGCTCAGTTACTTCAGCTTGGTGATTAATGGTGCTATTGTAGCATCGAGATCCCTCATTTTAGTTCTGAGAAAGCGAAGCTATGCTTGGAAAAATTAGTTACCAGATACATTGCCCTGCAATTACCACAGTAGGTTTGGAAAATGAAGTATTTAGCATAGTAAAACATGTCCTCAGTGTCACGAGGATCTGCGCGCTTTTTATTTACTAGCTCCCTGCCCAGACACGATACATAACAACAGGAAGAACAAGACAGACACGTCAGCCGCCGTGACGGCCGGCAGTAGAATCTCACGCTAAGAACTGAAGTGGCTCAGTGCAGTAATGAAATATGGTGGGAAAATTCGACGTCTAGAAATGAAATTTGAATCAAATGTTCCAGACAGCACGATGCGAACGGGAAACACTCCATGTGGAGTTTTAAAGAATTAGAACGTATCAAAGCAAGCTCAGGAGTAAAATCACAGAAAGATAATTCTCTCTGTCTTCAATGACTTGGGAGCTCCATGTGATCTTGAACAATATCAGGTTCATCATGACAAATCAATAGTTAGCAAACACTAGAATGCATGCAGAAGGCGGGAGACTACTTGACTATTGATCCTTGGATGTAACATGGCATTTGCTATTTTGCATGCATTTATCCTAATTATCTTCATAGTTCTCCTTTCCCTAAGGTAGAGTGCAGAGACTCTTCAGAGAAAGGCTGTTTATTTACGACTTCCGTCTGAATAAACGCCACGCCCATACTCTGGTGCACACTGAAGAAGATCTTTTAGACAGCAAGAAGGAGATGAGGAGTCGTCACAGAGATCTCTGGCTTTCAAGTCAGGAAACCGAGGCACAAACGACTTGTTAAAGTTACTGGCAGAGTATACCCCAACCAATCTGATAGACTGAGAGCTTCTAATTGCAGACCCTCCTAAGGCTCTCACAGTACTGTTTTCTAATTTATTCCCACTTATATTTCTTTACAGAAGAATGTAAGCATTTTTTATATTTAAGAATATAGAATTTGCTAATATAATTGTAATTATTCAAGAAAATTTGTGACTGTGTTTTTAAGTAAAAGTGTACCGTTTAAATTCATTTAACTTGCTGTTTTGTAATACTTTAAAATGAAAATATATTAAAATTACTTATTTTGTGTGTACATATATACATGTGTGTACATGTGTACACATGCTGTGGCATGTGTGTGGAGACCAGAAGACAACTTGCAGGAGTCGGTTCTCCCCTTCCACCACGTGGGTCCCAGGGATTGAACTCCGGTTGTCAATTCTGGCAACAGTGCTTTTGCTTGCTGATCCATTTAATCTTCCCTATTACTTTTTAATAACTCTTAAAATAACTATTTGAGGGACTCACTGCACATGGAACACAACGCTTGTGAGTGTTCCTGGGGACTGAACCCGAGGCTTTGCACAGTTGTGTCAGGAAGGAGATGCGCTTGAAAAGGGGCAGTCAACTACAGCTACAGTCTGTCCCCACAAACCGTTCTAAGGGCTTCCTCTAGCAAGTATTAACTGAGCAACTACTATGAACTCCACACTGTCATAAAAAAATTAACTTTCAAGAGAAAAAGCAACTCATTTTCTCATGGTACATAGTAGACATAAGATAAAATGGGTATTCCAGACAAAAGCATAGGAGCTGGAAATGCAGTTCTTCAGTTAATAAAATATCTCATAAGAAATACAATTTTTTGATACTGACGAATATGTCTCTTAGGCTCCTTTACATTTCTAGGCACTAGAAAGTGTTTCAAGTGAGCTGAAGGATTGTTGGAATAGTTTAAGCTTCAGAAATGAAATTCTTTATTAAAAGCCTCGAGGAAGCCCAGAAAGGAATGATGCGTTCCCTCTGGGCATGTTGGGAACACCATGGGACACGTCCCATCTCACTCGAGCAGCAATATTTTATTAGTGGGTGATTAGGTGAGGTAATAAACGTGAGAGCCTAAAATCAGGTCCAATCCAAGATAAAATGGTTCACAAGAGAGACTGAACGTCAGGTGCACTTCACCAAGCCACCTCCCACACAACTCTGAGTGGGAGAGACCCTACCAGGAGGTGTGGAATGACACTCAAGCGTCCTAAGACACAATGACACGGGAAGTAACATGAGCCAGAATTGTCTGGCTATTCCTGTGCAGAGACGGAAGAAACAAGGCTGGATTAACTTAAACAGCTAAAAATCTAACACAATCTACTGGTGCCCATTTTCATCGCATTCCCACTGATACCCGACTTTCCGTCTGGAGGTGAAATAACTATTATTACAAGTATTTACTGTCTAATAGAGAATGTGGTTTTTGAAGGGCACCCATCCCTAAGAGTCCCTGCTAGGTGCTCACATTTTATCTATCTAAAAGTTATTAATTAGAGATGTGCAGATTTTATTTGTCCTCTTTACAATCCAAAAGGCACCACGACAAACAATCTGAAATGAAATGAGCACAAACCATCCAAGTCTGAGGATGGCGAGAGGCTAAGGAAATCAGAAACGGTTACCCCTGGACAATTTTCAGCCCCTAAGTTAAATCACTTAGGCTTCTTATTTAAAAAGAAAGGCCATCAACCATCTGGTGAAAACGTAAATTCAGACAGAAAAACCACTCTGCTTGTGTGCTCCGAGCTCAGGCCCCTCTACGCCATAGATGGAACACAACGTTACCTTTGGGGATTTTAATAAATCTAGGGAACACTGCTAGCAAAAGAGTTGCTGTCCAAATAGACGGACACGCAGGCCAATGCAGCCCCTAATGACAGAGTAAGATAATGACAGGCCCCACTCAAAATCAGCAGGAAGAGGAAGATCAATCTTGGCAGAGTGAAGGAAAAATGCTGGCTTTCTTCGCGTTAGCTCATCTCATACATATCTAGCTTCAGCAGCTGCCCAGTGCGGCGGTGTTCTGCATTAACCACACAGTGGATCAATAACAATTACACCTTCTCAAAAACATGACACATAGCAGGATTGGGCTGACATTTCACTTAGGCCAACATTGATCTCAGTGCATCTGATTCCAGCCCGAAATTCAAGGCAGGCCTGGCTTGACTTGGAATAAACACGGAGTTAAAGACAAAAAGGGAAGCCAGCTGCTTGTGTCCGGGGGCTGGAAGTAAACAGCGCTCCCCCGAGCGGGCGCGGTTCACATTTTCAAGTCACTCTCCTTCCTGTTGCTACCAGCAATTCTGAAGTTGATCAAAGATGATTTTTTTTTATATGATTTACTCACCGTGACATCAATGTTGATAATATCCCCATCCTGAAGAGGTCGGCTGAAACATAAACAGAGAACAAATGGTGATAGACAGATCTCAATAAAGAGAAATGTGAAAATGAGTGCCCACCGACCACTACTGCAGACCCAGGGTGCTGCGGTGATAAACAGCACGGAGCAGGGGCGGCTGGAGTAGCCAGCGCTGACCTTTGTCTGTCGTTAATCACGCCACACTTTATGAGAAATACAGGAAGCAAGCATTGCTGCCTTAAGATTTCACGATTCTTTAAAGAGATAGACTTCCTAATTACCTTAAGTTTGCAAACAGCCAAAACAATAGCTGTCAATAGAATCTGCCTCCATTACCATGTGGTAAAAATTGAGTAAGTTGAAAGAAATAGGCAATGCACGAATATTTCTGCGGCTCGCTTGCTGCTCTAAGAAACATCAGATGGTGGTGTTAAGTCCATATGGAAGTAAAACACCCCGACATTTGTATTTCATCCTAATCAGTTTCAGAAGCGTGTATGCAGGTAGGTTTCAACTGAAGCACGGGATTTTTCAGTGTGGGCTACGGATCTTAGTTTCCAGAGGAACAATACATTATTGAAAAATGAATACCTGTCAGGAATGCCATGGCAGAGCACGTTGTTTACAGAGGTGCAAACAGATTTTGGAAAGCGGCCATAGCCCAGAGGTGAGGGATAGGCATCGTGACTGATGATTTCCCGATGAACCAGAGCGTCAATCTCTTCTGTTGTCATGTCAACCTGAAATATTAAATAGTGTGCAGCGACAGTTGGAGACATTTCCTGTGTTTACTGACTGTGCCTGCAACAACAGCACTGCCAAGGTGAGACTGTATAAATTCGCCACGATGAATTCGGGGTGTAGCCGTAATTGTTCGTGACTCCCGCCACCCCCCTCAGCTGTGCTCTCTTGATCATTTGGGTACATGATGGCGTCATAAACCATCAGGAAATACAGTGAGTCATTAAGTGATGATTCCGGTTAGCTTGATGATTTCACCAGTTCCTTCCTCTTCCTCGAGGGTCAGAGCTCTGGCTAAGGGAAGCATAGAAATAACTGCGCGAATAGAATGCTGCCGTAGAGGAGCTTCACCTATACCTTTTCATCTTGTTGAAACGCCGCATGGGCGAGCTTTGCAGCAACGGCAGGGAGGTGATGCACCGTTATTTTAAAAACTCAGTCTCTAATGCCTTTCACAGAGATTTTATTCTCTATAAGCTTGATTTCTTTCATGCCCAGATAAGTATGTTTTAATGCTTCCCATACTAGAGAATATCCAATTATTTTCCAATGAAGAGAACTGAAATTGAAGGGTCTTGCTTTGTTCTGTTTTGCGCTGCTGGGGGATTGAACCCGGGGCCTCAATTACACTAGGCAAGTGTTCTGCGGTTTAGCTGTACCCCAACTCCAGAAACTGAGTTTCGCAAGCACACGAAGACTATCTCCATGAGATACACTACAAATAAAATTCTACAACCAAGTAAGATTACTCAGGAGCTGCTACCTACTTCCTCAACAATTTTCTGTCTTGGTTGATAGCCACCTTATACCTGGTTATGTCGCTATAATAGGCAATTGCACAGGTGACATAGTAAGCAAATCCACCACCGAGTCCCACTTTGAAACTACGTTTATACTTCTTTATGAACTATGGGCAGCAAGATGTTTAGGGTGATTCTAAAAGGACTGACTCTTGTAGCAGTATCTATCTCTATGTATGTATGTATGCATGCATGCATGTATATCACCAAGCTACTGTGGTTTTCATATTGGGCCTATCCTTTCTTTGTAAGGAACATTCAAGAAAAGAAGAGGCAGACTACAAGGCAGGGCCAACACTTTCAACACATGGAGGTGATGTGGGAAATATAAGCGGAGCACAGGCAGAGGAAAGGTGGCAAAGCCGAGGTCCTCTGCCACAGAGCACCTTGGAGGGGCCGAGTCAACGGAGAATCTCTAGGACTCTGCCAGTTACAACTGAGTTTAGAAGTTTACATTATTTCTTGAGCAAACACATAAAATAGTAAAATCCCCCTTTCCCATCTTAAGGCTTTACTTTAAAAAACCAAATTGCTAATAGATGAGAGTAAAGAGGGAGTTAAGGAGAAAGGGAGAGGAAGTACGGAAGTTACTCCGGCTTGGTACCACCTTCAAGCTCTTCCCAGCCAGGAGGAGGATGTGTCGGGCCAGCTGACAAGCCTCACGGAGCCCTCGGATCTGATCTTCAGTCTTTACTTCTATGCTGTCTCCCCAGTCGGGCACAACGCCTGTCGTCACATAGTCTGGCTTCTTTATGTGCTTCGGGAAAAAGGATTGGACACGAAGATCAGAACCCAGCACACGACAATGGCATCATTTTTTTCAGACACAGCCTCCTGCTTCATGGAGTTCTGCCCTTCCTGCCGAAGCACCGACCTCCATAGCCAGCACAACAGACCTCCAGGCTACCCCCAGTTCCTTCCCCTGCCCTTTTGAACTTAACATCGCTTGGTAATGCTTCTCTGGATGGGCTGTTAACCTCACAGGCTCTGAGTCGGGTTCTGCTGAAGTAGACTTCTGGTCAAAGCAAACAGCAGTTTTCTGTTCTCTGCTCCACCCGAGCCCATTAGACGCAAGGTCCCTGGATGTAAAAGTGCCAGGTTTCCAGTCTGCACAATGCTTAACAAACACTCTCATATTCTTCAGGCAATGCTAACATGTAGGCAAAGGACAGCTCAACGCCCTCCCCGAGTCCACGCAAGGGTATTAAGTTCATGGGACCTGCCACATACAGTCTCACACTGGGTAACATGACAACCGAGCATTAGACAAAACAGCTGATTTCCTTCATGTCTTCTCCAAGGACAATACAATTACCTAGAACATTCCCACCGTTTATCAAGAAGAACGAAGAGCCTGCGCCTAACCCAAAGTCAAACACCCAAGCCTGATGCCTCCTGCGGCTGCTTCTCCAGCACTGAATCCCACTGGTGGCTTTGGGAGGTACCAGTATCTCAGACACAGCTTCTGTCTGCCCCAGGGTCTGCAGGGCCCTTCCTGAGCTATTTATAGCAATAGTACGTAAGACCGCTGACCACCACACAGTAAGGCCACACAGAAGTTTGGACCGGGAGTCATACTCAAAGTTATGCAGGGCCGAGAGGTTGGGGCTCTTGTGTTTGTGAAGAGCGCCAGGTCAGACCTTAGGATCTTTTCTTATTCCACTGTTCAGAAGGGCTTTTTCTTTCCCTTATCTGTCTGCACTTGAGGCAGGGTCTCTCACTGAACCTGGAGCTCATAGGTAGCCAAAAGCTCCAGGGATCCACTGTGTCCACATCCCCACTCGTCAGCACTAGAATTACAGCGCACACCAGCAGCAGCTGGGGTTCATGTGAGCGCAGGGCATCTGAGCTCAAGTTCTTACACTTGTGTAGCAAACACGTAGGCACTAAGCCGTTTCTCCAGCTGGAAGGGGTTTTGTTATTCAGGTAGTAGAATGGCCTGGCTTGTCAAACTGAGCCTTGAAGAAGCATCTCCTCTCCTATAGTCACCCCCACCAACTCCCTCAGATTACCAGGTCTCTCCCCAACAAGCCTATGTTCTTATTTCTGCTCTGTGAGCTGTCTTGGTTATAGCTATAGGCTGGGGGCTGCTATGTTGTCTCTGAAACTGGCTAAAATGCATAATACAACACATTTCTTTTAACTAGAGGTGTGTGTGTGTGTGTGTGTGTGTGTGTGTGCATGTGCGCGCACGCGTGCATGTATGGATACAACTATGCATTCATATGGATACAAATATGCATAGTTGCAGAGGTGTGGAGCCCATACGATGATATCGGATGTCTTCCTTAATTGCTCTCTACCTGATTGTTTGAGACAGAGTCTCTCACTAAATCTGGAGCTTGCTGACTTGACTATACTGACTGGCCAGTGAACCCTAGGGTTCTACCTGTCTCTGCCTCCCCTCCCCAGATCTGGGATTATAGGCATATGCTGCAGTCCTGGTTTTATGTGGGTGCTGGGGATGAGTGCAGGCCCTCATGTTTACAGAACAAGCGCTCTAATGAAAGAGCCATCTCCCTGGCCCTAGAGATTTCTTTTTGTTTTTACTGAAAAAAAAAAATAATGTCAATTTTATGACTCGTACCAAATGTTGGCTCTCTCTACAATGGTCAAATCTAAGCCAAGCTAGGACTTTTAGCTCTTCTGTCTCTCAACCCTGGCTATAAAAATGGACTACTCGCCTCCGGGAGCTATGCTCAGTGTGATTCACAATAAAGGAAAAGAGTGTACGAGGGAGAGAGCAGGTGATGTTCGGGACAAGTCTGTATCTCTTGTAGCTATTTTCCTTCTTCCTAAATGATGCCTTACACCGACTTTGCATTATCAAAGACAGAGAGATTGTCTTTCCACAATACTGAAACCTTTGGTGGGGAGAATCGAGAATGCTTTGGCTTTTATTTAATTTACTCTAAAAAAAATTTATTCAAAGACAGTAGCATTCGTAACACAGAAAGTTGAAGGGATTAAAAACATCCAGTATGCTAATTTCCATGAATTTCTCTTGAATCATTCCAATTTTACAGTCATTTTCCCTAAAAAAGTCACAAACTATACACAGTTTTAGTTACATATTGAAATTTAACAATAAAAATTTTCTTAATTAAAAGCTGAAATTCCAGATAAGCTAAACAGTTGTTTGCCTAGACCTTTATTTCTGTTTTAATAGACAGCCTCGAACTGCAGGACGTTAAAATAAAATGTCTTCCTCACAATTTGAAATCACAAGCCGAGTTTTCAGTTCACCTCTGCCCGCCAGAAAGAGTAGCAGCCCGCATCAGTACAGTACCTTGGGCACAGGATGTGCTGGAGAAACTGCAGCCGGCGAGACTACATTGTGGGAGAGATCCCTTTGTCTCCAGAAAAAGAAATTTCTTCTTTGTTGACTGCCTGTCCGCTTGTATAAGCAGAGATGATTGAGTGGAGAAGACAAAATTCTCTGACAACCTATGAGCAGAAATAGATGTAGTTCAGGTTAAGAAGACAGACAGAAAGAAAAGACGTTACCGGTGTTGCCCCTGAAGGTGCTATACCTATTAAATCATTAGTCTCGTTCCTTATTGACTCAAAAGAGAAAGCCCCAGAGAGAAAGGGGCCAGCAGTATTCTGGTACAACAGTAGCACACCATATTGACTAACTGGCACTGTTTACATAAATTTCTGACGGTGGAGAGCTTTACTCTAATAGGAAATAAACTTACGGAAAGATCTGCCCCGCAGCAGGTATGGAAAAGAGCAATTTCTGCTTCGGTACCTTGTGAGACGATGTCCAGATAACCCTAGAATTCAGGGCACTACTTTGGCGGCTCTACACTCTTTAAAACCATTTTCCCTTCAAAAGTCACAAATTGCCAGCTGCACTTTTGGCCTGCATAGGGTCGCGACCGTGTTAAGTTCTTGTGCATGCAGGCATTATACCAAAATTCGCTGCGATGAAGGCTCGACTTGGACCAAATAGCAAAAATGTCGGTGAAACCAAAGAAAAGAAGCATAGGCATTTAGAGGCATTTATTAAAATACTAAAAGCACATTTTTTGAGTCAGCAATTTATCTCCTTAGACTTTTTTTTTTTTTTTTTTTTTTTGAGACAGGGTTTCTCTGTGTAACAGTCCTGTGTGTCCTGGAACTTGCTTTGTAGACCAGGCTGGCCTCAAACTCACTGAGATCCTCCTGCCTCTGGCTCCCAAGTGCAGGGATTAAAGGCATGCACCCCCATCGTCTGGCTCTCTCTTCAGACTATAGCCCACAGATAATATATACTCGTGGATGTATGGAACCACACCTTTACCTAGGGAATGTTTGGGTAGAAAATTGTGAAGCGGCCTGATTTCAAGCGGGAAGTATCAACAGAGGATGGGCCACATACATAACACCGTCCATCGACACAACAGAGAATTCTGAAACCATTAAGAAGAACGAAGCTAACTATGGCAGTGTGCATTCACGACTTGGGACACAGAGACGGGAGGCTCGGTTCACAGTCATCCTCAGATGCACAGTGAGTCTGACACCATCCTGAGCCACACAGGACTCCTTCCCAGGAGAGTGAAAGGCGCTAAGTGGTCTCTGCGCACTGATGGGCAGAGACCACAGGGTACCATTCTGGGAAAGCACACACTGAGTAACTGTTAGGCAGGGGTGGGGGTGGGCACGGTCAAAATACTTTGTGTACATGTAAGAAATTCATAAGGAATAAATTAAAAAATCATGTCCAAAAAAGAAACCCATTAGGGTAAAGGAAGCTTACACATTTAAGGCTTGTGTACGTCTATACATTGCCAAGATTAATATTCATCAACAGGGGGAATTTCTAGAGTGTGTAATTAGGGCAGGAGGAGGGAAGACTTTGGTTCATTTTATTTTCTTCTATACTGTTAGCTTTTAAAAACCGTCTACGTCTCAAAAAAAAAATCGACTTCCATTACTATTACAAAAAAAGCAATCATTTAGAACCACCCCCCACAGGTCACAGCTATAAGACAGGCTGACAGACTCCAGCCTAAGGGCCAGATCTGGCCTGCTGCCTGTCTTTATACAGCTTAACACCAAAAAATGGGTTTTTACATTTATGAGTCGTTGGGAAAAAAATCAGAAGCAACAGTATCTTGTAAGGCGAAATTCAGATTTTGGTGCCCATACCTACCCTGAGTTATTTACAACTGGTCAGGACTGTGTCTCAGCTAAGGCAGGGTTGATTAGCTGTGACAGAGCCTAAACCATTTACCTCTCAGCCCTGCCCAGCAGCTGCTGATGTCACCGCTGTTCTCACTCTGAGTCACCCAGGCCAGGAGAATCAGCCGTGAGGAAAAGGAGAGATTCTCGGTGGACCCTCCTCCATTGGATGAGGGGAGCGGGCTTTCAGTAAGCCTCAAGCACTCTGTGCTTGGGAACTGCTGGCCCTAGATCACATCTCAGCTGTGAGAACTGGTGGAGGATAGATCCCCAAGTCAGCATTGCTGACGGATTGAAAAAAGGCATGAGATTCAACGTTCAAAGTTTCATTCAGTTGTGTTTTTCTCTCAGCTTGAACTCAGTACTGTTAAATCAGACACATAGAGAGGTTTTGGGTAATATGTGTAATAGTGTATGACATAAATAATGCTGAAGAGCACATATTAACATATGTTCGCTATGTTTTTACTTTACTGCACTGCTGGGGACCTAACCCAGAGCCCTGTACACAGACAGGTTCACACCCTCACAGAGCTAAAATCCCCAGCCACACTGGACCCTAGTATTACTGTAGACAATTCCAAATCCCAGACAAGAGGCCAGAAAACCATTTATTTTCTTTTTTTAATGGTTTTCTATTTTTATTTTTTTGAAATGGGGCCTGGTCTGTTGACCAGGATGGTCCTGAACTCCGGGGCTCAATGTATTTTCCTATCTCAGCCTTCTGAGAGGTCAAGAGTATACTGACAAGTCACCACACTCAGCTCTAAAAGGACTTGAAACAGATGGGCATATTTTTCCTACTTTTTAAGTTATTAATTTTTTCTAATGAGTAGATGGGATGATAGCCTAGTAGGTAAACATGAAAACCTGAGTTTGACCCCCTAAAACCAACATAAAGTCATGTGTAAGCCGGGCAGTGGTGGCCCATACCTTTAATTCTAGCATTTGGGAGGCAGAGACAAGTGAAGGGTTTTTATGTGAAAAGACACATGAACACAACAACTTTTTTTTAAATTTAACTATTTTAATTGATTCTTTGGGAGTTTCATATCATGTACGCCAATTCCACTCACCTCCCAGTCCCCCATATCTTCCCCTTATCCCTGTAGCACCCCCCCCAAAGGAAATAAAACACAGTAAGTAAGCAAGCAAACAAACAAAACCAAGAACAAAACTAACAAAAAACCCAAAACAAAACAAAAACAACAAAACCCCTCTTCCCTTCTCCTTCTTTTCTGCCTCTCCAACACCTCTTCATTCGTCCTGGTGGTATTGGGGGCCTCGGTGTGTCACAGAGCAGACCCTTCTGTCCTATCAGCTTTACTAATGAATGAATATTGTCATGAGTCACTGGTCTGGCTCAAGGCCTCTGTTTCTGGTACACACCATCAAACTGGATCCTCACCAGAACTGCTCTGGGATGCCTCGTGGCTGCCCCAAGTCTTGGAGATCCTGCTGGTATTGTTCCATAGGACCAGTCCCTTCATGAGCTCCAGCAGGCCTTAGATGGGGGAGATGCTAGGATGGCCAACCCAAGGCCTGGCCAGCTGTGGGCCTGAGTGGTGGCTGAGCTGGTCAGTCCAGACCACTGGGGTCACCCACCTCAGGAGAGGGGGGTGGAGCCAACTCACCTAGTCAATGCCCTCAGAGTCAGTTCACCATCACCTGTGGTGAGGGGTAGGGCTGTCTCTCTGGAGTGGAGGGGCCAGGTCTCTTGCTGTAGTGTTCAGTGAGAGGCAAGGCCAGCTTTCCCAGGGCCAGCAAAGGGACCATGGCAACTCTTATAAAGGAAAACATTGCCGGAAAGTGGTAGCATATACCTTTCATCCCAGCACTTGGGAGGCAGAGGCAGGTGGATATCTGTGAGCTTGAGGTCAGCCTGGTCTACATATCAAGTTTCAGGACTATATTCATAGAGAGACCCTGTCTCAAAAACAACAAACAAGCAAACAGAATTCAGATTTAACAACTCCTTTTTGATGACCCTCACTGCTAGATGGTCATTTTATCCCTATTGGTCCTTACTGACTGTTAAGTAGGCAGCAGTTGTTCATGCCACTGTTTAAAGATGAAGCACACACTCTCAGAATCAACAACCAGGCCCCCATCAGCTCCCCATCTCCAAGCCTAGTGCTGCGACCACCACACTGTCATCTGACGGTATGCCGGGGCTCTGGAAGCCCAAACATGCCCAGCCGAAAACCGCAACGTTTTCATGATTTGGATTTTGAAGGAAGTTTTGCTTGTTTGTTTAATCTTGAAAAATATATGTCCTGTGCTCAGTTAACATTTCGAACGAAGACATCTTTTTCATGGAAATTCTTAGAGGAACTGGGAGGCATATGCTAATGAAGTCAAATAGACCTGCGCTACCAAAACTTCTGCGCCCCACATTCTGAGCATTAAGGGGAGTAAGGGTGCTCTTCCTCCCACGAGGCGAGGAGGGAGGTAAGACAAGAGGTGTGGTCCGCACATGACCGCCCTCCCTCCATTTCCATCTTTAACATTTATCTGTGGGACACCCAGCTTTATCCTTTTACTCAACACTGCGTTTTTCCGCTTCCACTCTTGTGTTTCCACATCCTAGATCCAGGAAACACAGTGGTTCCAGCTTTCAAGGGAAGGACTTTCCTGTAGGGGAGGCAAACATTAAGTCAACAAAATGGAAGGAGGGATGAAAGCCAGGCTGGAGAGACGGCAGTGGGCGGTACTGTGGAGTTCCACTCTTGGTCCTCAGGGAGTGGTGTGACAGTTGTCTATCAAGTGCGGTGACAGTGAACTCTGACCCACAGAGCATCTCCTGTGCCAACACCTTGTTGAGCGGCTCCCAGGTGTTTCTGAGATAGCAGGCTTAGCACTGGCCTGCGTTCAGCAACACTTAACTGCCCTGCTACAGCCAGACAGCGGGTGATACAGACTCTGATCAATTTTATCACACAGGATTATTTTCAGTGTGGCTGATTACATGAAAGAGAGGCCATCTTTATCAGTAATATCAAGTTCAAGTACATAGGCACTACAGGGGAATCCTTTTTATGTACTTAAACTTGAATTATGAAACCGTCAGGTCTCCACTGGAACGCCTGGATAAGGCTTGTGAGGTACTCACTTTCTGGGCGAACAGTGTGGCTAATGTATCTGTCCTGCCAAACGGCGGTCTCGCTGCCAGAAAGATACAAGCATGCCCCCCACCCCAGCAACTGTAGGGGCAAACATCAAACACTGGAAGCTCAGCCAGACACAGTTAATCTGTTGACGGCAGCAGCTCTAATCAAATCCACTTAACCTTTACATTGGAAGTAAAGTATTTTCCTTCAGTTTAATAAAAGTTACCCTATACATGCTATCATAAAGTAACATGATTTTCACATACTATTATATATATTTCTACTAACTATTCACTACTGACCAGGAAAAAAAAATAAGTGTTTTCACAGATGACAGGAACAGATGGGTTTAAGTCTTGGTACCTTGGAAGACATTGATTGGTCTTCTGATCACCCTATAAATGGTAGCCAGGGATAATTTTTAAAACCTTTTATTTTTTGGTATATGTTATAAGATGCCTCTTTCTCTCTCTCTCTCTCTCTCTCTCTCTCTCTCTCTCTCTCTCTCTCTCTCTGATGTGGGGTCTGGGGAGGACTCTCTAGGGGTCCTGCTCTAACTCATCTCTCCCTTATTCCTTTGAAACAAGATCTCTTACTAAATCTGGTCTCGACTAGCAATCCCCAGCAACCCTGATAGCTCTGATCTTCCTCTCCCAGTTCTGGGAGCTGTAAGCAGGACCATGTCCCGTTTTTAAATATGGTGCTCAAATTTTGAAGCCATGGTTTCCCAGGAAACATTCTTACCAAAGAGCCACCTCCCCAGCTGTATCATATTTAAATCAATCAGTAATAGTCAAAATTCCACATGCAAAAAACGAAGCAGTGGTGGTGCATGCCTTTAATCCCAGCACTCGAGAGGCAGAGGCAGGCAGATCTCCAAGTCCCAGGACAGTCAAGAATACAGGACAGCCAGGGCTATACAGAGGAGCCCCATCTCAAATTAAAAAAAAAAAAAAACCTAACCAAATAAACAAATAAATAAACAAATCCAAAAGCAGACTTGGCAAAATTAAAATCCCAATCTTTATGAATATAATCAGGGTTCTAGGAACATACTCAACCATAGTGTCTGATAAGAAGTCTGTTTTCTATATAGTTCTGTCTTATGACCCCTAGAACTATATCTAACTTCCAATTTGCTATTAATGTGGTGCTCAGTGACCATCTTCGGAGACGAGAACACTGCCTGGTCCTCTTGGCAGTGCGGTTCGCCAGAGTCACTGCGCGTGCTCTTTTGGTGACGCTGCTTGGGGAGGAAGATGCAGGAGATGCTAATTACTGCAGGGGCAAATGGACCTATGTGATGTTTAGGATGCACCGGTGGAAACCATCAAGCACCCCAGAACAGGGAGCCCAGAGCAGCAAAGAGTCCCTTCCTGTTGGCTCATCAGAGTACCGTTACTGCTGACCCCCTAGCAGAAAAGCTGGAGGGTGTCCACTGGCAGCAAATCCCCACGTTGTGGGAGCTGAATATTTACTGTTATCAAAGGCAATGACACAAATTTCATTCGGTGTCACAAAACTCCTCTCAGAGTCTGAAGCTGAACTCTGAAATTGACAGACACCCGTTTCTTCCCCTCCGTGGAGTAGCATGCTGTGTGGGCTCAATGTCTCTTGAAATTGCTCTGTCCTCTGCCTCCTGCTGCATGGGCTTTGTATTTTAAATTTATACATGGGATATAATAAGTCTAGTGTATGGGCTTAAATATTTCCATATTTGGTAAGAACATCAATTTCTAAACTCTGCCTGAGAGGTAGGGCTGTGGAACCCTGCATGCTGGAGGGAGGGCTGTGTCTTCCATGACTAACGTCACTGCACACAGCCTGCCCCGTGTTGATTGGCCTTGTAACTCAGGGTCCATCTTAATTGTTATCCGCTCGTGCTTCCTATACCACTTAATGAAATGCTTCCATTGCGCCCACCGTGCCCTGGGTTTTTATGCGTACCTTTGCTAATGACCCTTTATTAAGCCAATTTTACCCATGAAAATGTGAGTTTTCTTTTGGTCAACAGGTATTCTTAGGGGTGAGGGCTGAACGAACTTTCACAGGGGCCTATAAAGTGTTCGTTATTTTAAGCAGTTGTAAGAGTGGACAAGTGAGCTCGTACTCTAGCGTGGCTACCAGCACCTCCATCTTCCGTTACAGACTTCCACTCGGCAGCAGGCCACCCATCCTCACTCAGCCACATTCAGGAGGGTCAAACATCTGGCTAGAGAACAACACGATAAAGCAGCCTGGCACGACCTTACGCTCGCTAACAATGTCAACCAGAGATAATACGGGACTGAAAAGACACCCTGTAAAATGTCTTGCTGAATATATTTCTTCATAATGATCAGCAAATGCCAAAGTCTAGTAACAAAACTATTATTTATAGCATATTAACATCTAATTGATTTTACAAATGGAGGCAATTATTTTGGATGAAGGGAGGACTGTCTGCCAGATTTAAATGATTTATGATTACCAAGAGAGAAAACAACAATGTTTTACTAATTCATTTTCAACTGTGGCTCTTGCAGTCATTGATAATTTTAATTTTAACCAAATGATTTGCTTAAATAAGACATTAACTTCAACTTTTAAAAAAAAGGCAGCTTACTTTGTGGCAGCAATCTGACAGGGTTTGGTTTTGTTTTACTGCTCAAAAAAACGCTGCTTCCTCCAGTAGGCTTAGAAAATACCGTCCCCTAGGAACACATTTTTGAAGCGCAGATTTAGAACCACAGAAAGATGAGACTTCCACCGACTCCAAGCACTCCCTCAGAGCAGAAACCACAGCTCTCAGAGCATCACGTGCCTGGAGTCCAAGAGAAGGCTGCAAGAGCATCTACCCACCCCCCCCCATCTCTTGACCTAAAGCGCTGACCGTCCTCCGTGTAAAAGGTTTCCTAACTCCATAAAGGTTGCGGAAGAAAAATGAAAAAGTCTGAGTCACTCCCTATGATGCTTCTGCCATCAAGGACGAGGATGTACATGTTTGAAAAGAAGGGAGGGCCTGGTGGGTCCTTCCCATTTCCAGGCAGCTATAAAGCAGAAGAGAAGCTCATGTTTCACAAGAAACAACCTGTGCGTTTGTGGAAGGAAAAACACATCCACACATGGGGGGATTGCCCCAGACTGCAGCAAAACTGATTGGGCAAAGCTGACGGACAAGGGCTCTTGAAACGAAACAACAGCAAATTCATCCTGCTGACAGATGTTGCTGACATCAAAGCAACGAGGAACTCCCCCGACTCCCAATTTTTTTAAAAACAATTAGTACCTTTCCACAGTCCACACATCGAGGACAGAGTTAAGTTTTTTAATCAGTCACAATAAACATTATTAGATCTGTTCCCAGAGAGCTCCAGTTCAGTTAGAGATGATTCTGGTGTGTTTTTAGCTGTGGGCCTTGCCAAACACTGGTTTATTCATTCCCATGGACATGTCTGGGAAGGCAAGCTGGGCATGCCATCAGCCCCTTCCTTCCAGGGGTTAACTGCTCTGGCTGCCAAATAAAATACAGAGCGAGCCATGTAATTATGGAGACAGTCAAAGGGCAGGCTCTATTTTGAAATCTATTTGCACAGACAAGGTCTTCCAATTGAACTTACAGGAAACAAGCTGGAAAAGAGCCCCTGTCCCCCAGATGCCGTCCACACTTTCCCTCCATCTCAGGAAGTCATGGATATGGACACCATCCACCATTGCTTCCTGGATTTCAAGCTGAGATGCCCTTGCAGAGAGAAGAGTGGGTCTGTTTCACAAACCTAGGAGGATCACTGGGGGGGAGGGGGGAGTGAATTTGCATCATTTGGGAACGGCCTCCAAACGGTAAAGATAGAACGTTTGTTAAACACTTCTAAAGAGGCACAGGCCCAGTTGGTATGCAGGTGATGGGAAAGTGCTCATTTTCAGCAATGTCCGAAAGAAAGCACGTAGAGGGGTTTAACGGGTTGCTACAAGTACTTGTGCGAAATAAAGACTCTAGCTGATGTCCAGCAGGGCTGTCCTTGCGGTTATTTATAGCTAAAACCATGACTACAGCCATGAAGATCCCACAGGATGAAGAGAAAATACGCCACATACTAAGAGACAAATGTGGAAACTCGCTTTTGAAAAGAACGTTTATTTTTATGTGTCGGGGGTTTGTCTGCATGTATGTCCTTGCACCATGTGCATATCTCGTATTCATAGAAGACAGAAGAGAACACCAGACCCCCTGGAACTGATGTTACACACAGCTGGAAGCTGCCATGTGGGTGCTGGGAACTAGACTCTGGTCCTCTGGAAGACCGTAGCTGGCTGAGCCATCTCTCCAGCCCAGAAACTCCCTTTTATCATGAAATGTGAGTGTCCATCCCGGTTGCTCACACTCTTCTGTGGAGGCATTGTTTCAACACTGCAATGGGGTTGGCTATTATTTATTATAATAAAATAAGTGGCGGATGAAGGTGAGGCAGACACTGGTCTCTGGATGTCAGAGCCATCCCTCAAAGTCTGGGGGTCCTGGTTCTGGAGAACACAAGCTAGACTCAGTCACACAGAGAGCACTTCTGAGGAAAGTGGGGGTGGCAGCTTGGGGTACCCTAGTTCAATAGTAACAGTCAAGAATGGTTCAAAGCAAAGCAGGACCCTCCCCAAGGCTCCCTCAGGACGTTAGCTCTATGCGACATCCTGCTTCCTTTAAAAAAAAAGTATTAACGGCAATAACACCACTGACAGAAACTATTTAGGAAAATACTTCAATTTGCTTCTTTAAAAAAAATCAAGTTTGAGAATGGAGAGACGTTGAGAGCACTGGCTGCTCTTCCTGAGGACCTGGGTTCAACTCTCAGCGCCTACATGGTGGCTCACAACCATCTGTGGCTCCAGTCCCAGGCTATGCGACACCTTCTTCTGGCCTCTGTGGGCATCAGGTACTTACATGGTGCACAGACATACACGCAAACCAAATACCATAAGTATAAAGAAATCGATCTGAGCCGGGCGATGGTGGCGCACGCGTTTAATCCCAGCACTCGGGAGGCAGAGGCAGGCGGACCTCTGGGAGTTCGAGACCAGCCTGGTCTACAGAACTAGTTCCAGGACAGGCTCCAAAGCCACAGAGAAACCCTGTCTCAAAAAACCAAAAAAAAGGGGCTGGAGAGATGGCTCAGAGGTTAAGGACACTGACTGTTCTTCCAGGGGTCCTGAGTTCAATTCCCAGCAACCACATGGTGGCTCACAACCATCTAAAATGAGATCTGGTGCCCTCTTCTGGCATGCAGGCATACATGGCGGCAGAACACTGTATTGTATATGTAATAAATAAAAAATCTTTAAAAAAAATCGATCTGATAATGGGATTATTTACGAGTAGCTACCACCAGAACCTAAGGATCTCAACAAGAAGCTTTGTCCTCCTGGGAAAGCGTCCCTCCCTCCAACCTATATTATAAATACAAATCAATAAACACATTTACTTAATGGGGACCCATGTTGGTGCCTGTCAGGGGGGAGGGTTCTTTTAGGTTAGCTTAAGCCCAGTTGAGGGAAGGTTGCCAAAGATTTTGGCAAAAATCAAAGTCCATCCTTTGACAGACCAGGGAAAGTTACACAGAAATGATTCATCTCTTCCGGGAAATACAGCTACTGTATGTAATGTCTTCACTTCAGACAAAAAATATTTACTTCAAGTCGAAATCTAAGTTCATCCTCAACAGACCACAGATCAGAAAATACTGAGTCACAGGGAAGCAGTATTCGCTGAGCAAGGCCATTGTCTCTCGGCTGAAGTTTAGAGAAAAGAAGCTTTTTCAAAGTTCGACAATACGTACACTCAGGCAACTTGTTGGACAAAGAAATACTGTGCCCTTCGAGGGAGGAATAAAGGAGCTGTTTATTAGAGCCTTGTTAAAATGTAATAATTCATTCCAGTTGAGCCCTGTGAAAAATGTCATCAAAATATCATTTTCTTTGCCAGATTTTCGGGATGCCATAGTATCATTTAAATACAGATTAAAAAAAAAATCTCTGACCAGAGTAGAAGCATAAGAGAAAAAGAAACCAAAGCAAGTAGCTGTCTGAACAGCAGGAAGGAATCTCACCAGCCCTGGGACCAGGGAGCACTCGCTTCTGGGCTAGCGAGAACATCTGGCGACTTCCAGCTTTCCAGAGTCCAGAGGAACATTCCGGTTACCTCATATACCTCACCCAAACAAGTCAGAGACGGAACAACTTTATCCTAGAGTACACAAATAGGAACCAGAAAGGGCAATTTCACAGAAATCACACGTGGAATTCAATTTTAGAGAATGATCTTACAAAAATATCAGGGTTTTTTTTAATGAGATAGTAAGAAAGTCCTTTAATTTAGAAAAAAAAAGACTTCATAAATACAATTGCCGTGTAAAATAAAAGTGCTAGTCATTTTGAATTAAAATACCTAATAACAGAAGATGTGGGGACACAGTCTATGATCAAAAGTACAGCTCTGATAAGAGTATTTTTAAATTGTATTAAAGCATTTGAAGAGCGTAATTTTAGTTTTCATTTTATAAGAATGTCAACTCCATTCTACCTTTGGATCCCTCTCTCTCTCTCTCTCTCTCTCTCTTTCTCTCTCCCTCCCTCTCCCCTTCCTCCCTCTCTTTCTTTCTTCTTTCCTTCTTGATACATTATGTAAAGTTATTGTTGCACAATCAAATAATTGTTCTAAAACAGCTTGAACCTTTGATTAAAACTATAGCAACAATATCAACACACATACAAAAATTTCCACCAAAGTCTCCATCTTAATTCATGCTTGATGATGTCTTCACTGCACAACGCCACATGAAAGAAAACATTGAAATGGAAATCTTTGACCGTCTTGGGAACTGTCTCTGCAGCATTGCATGGCAGTAGAGATGGAGAGAAACGATGCCAATAATCCCACAGTGGAAAAGCCAAAGCCTGAGGAAAAAGACACATACATCTCCAGGCTTCCACGGCTGAGAACACACAGACTTAAGACAATAGAAGCCAAGATCACCCATCAAGAAGGCCTTTTGTTTGTTTGTTTTGTTTTCTGAGACAGTTTCTCTGTGTAACTTTGGAACCTGGAACTCGCTCTGTAGACCAGGCTGGCCTTGAACTCACAGAGATCTGCCTGCCTATGCCTCCTGAATGCTGGGATTAAAAGTGTGCTCAAGGAGTTATTTTCAACAAGAAAAATAAAGAGAAACCACGTAGAAGTCCTTCTTAGTACAGAAAAATTATGCAATTTTTTGAAAATGGCTTTGAACTTGGTAGAACTATGTTGCCACACGTGGAAGTTTGAATGTAACTGGTCCCCATAAACCCACGGGGAGTGGCACTATTAGGAGGTGTGGCCTTATTGAAGTAGGTGTGGTCTTGTTGGAGGAAGTGGTCACTATGGGACTGGGCTTTGAGGTCTATGCTCAAGCTATGCCTAGCTCAGTTCACTTCCTGTTGCCTACAGATGCATTAACTCCAGCACCATATCTGCTAGATGCTGCACTGTCCACCATGATGATGATAATGGACTAAACCTTTGACAATGTAAGGCACCCAATTAATGTTTTCCTTTATAAAAGCTGCCGTGGTCACGGTATCTCCTCACAGCAATTGAAACCCTAACTAAGATGACACAGATAATTTTTAATCTTTAGTTTAAAAATCTTTAAAGATTAACTGAGGGTAGACCCAGTTGACCATATAAATAAAGAAGCACTGGACAGTTTTAAGCATTAACATCAAAAATTCAATGTAGTCGCTTCCAACCTAGTGCTGTTGCTGTTTCTCTTTCTTTCTTTCTTTCTTTCTTTCTTTCTTTCTTTCTTTCCTTCTTCCTTCTTCCTTCTTCCTTCTTCCTTCCCTCCTCCTCCTTTTCCCAAGATAGGGTTTCTCTGTATAGCCCTGGCTGTACTGGAATCTGTTCTGTAGGCCAGGCTGGCCTAAACTCACAGAGATCCACCTGCTGGGATTAACGGCTTGTGCCACTACCACTCAGCCCTTCTTCCTGTTTTAAAAGACGCTTAACAATTTTTTTTTTTTTTAGGAATAAAAGTTAAAACCACCAACAATATCACTACCAATAAAATGTGTACTCCTTATCTGTATATGGCTGGCTGCCTCTCACATCTGAAAACATGTCACTTGAGAACCTCAGATGAAAATATTGGAGATATTGCTCACATTTAGTGGAATGATAAGTTCATCATGTCTTTTTTTTAAGATTAATGGAGTATCTGATATAAAAAATATCTGAAAACTATTTACTGTCTGTTACGTATACTGAACACTTTTTGAGGTTTAATTCTGTCAGAATGTCACAAAAGGAATGCCAATTCCCAAACACCCAGTATAAGATGTGATTTGTGACTCAACAGTGAAATAATATAGAAATTAAGATATTTTATGTTTTATTGCATGGTCTTCTAAAAGAAGTGTCTTTCTAATTCTATAATTAATTCTTTCCCTCTTTTTATGGAAGACCTCACAAATTTTGAGCTACCTTTGTGCAGTGGCTGTACTAACCTCTGTTCATTCCAATTTTACTGTTTGTCGCTGAAGAGAGCACTATGTTTGGATTCTTGTTTAAAACTAACTCCTTTCCCCTGAGTATTCATTGGTTTACTGGAACAGGCTAAATTCCCTAACGCCTTAGTTTCCTGCTTTAATCGGAAGGAAGGAATCTTCCTCAGCAGGTTGCTATGGTAACTGTGTGATGACAGATAGAGAGAAGCGTAGGATAAACCCTCAATTTGGAAATGCATTCTAGGAAGAGCCAGCGATTCACAAAGGACTCTGAGATCCTACATGGGGCCCCGGAGCTGCTGGGGCTTAAAGCAAGAGCCTAAAGCACCCGGCCTCTCCCAACTTTGAGCACCAAACCTGACTGCAGATGTACCAAGACCCTCAGACAGCATGACTGGACTGTACCGAAAGAAGACTTGAACTCACAAGGATGAGTCGTGCAATTGCTGTCTTTCTGGTGGATCCTTGCTAGCTTGGTGCTTAATGGCAAGGTCTATGGAAGCTCTCTTCATCCATGCAGAGGTGGAAGAGACCCTCCCTCTTTTCAAGTCCCAGGTCCTTCTAAACACAGTGCACAGAACTGCTCTTGCACTGTGCACAGGGCGGGAGAAAAGAGCTCCTGCTAGAGAATCTCCCACCTGCAGGAACAGTCCCCTGGAAAGGTCGCCGTCACAGTTCCAGCACTTTTGCCAGGGTGCTATTTCAAATTTGTATTTGTTTAATTAAATTTTTCTTTCCTATGCTGAGGATTGAACCTAGAGCCTTGTGCCCTGCAGGTGAGGCACACGCTCCACCCTGAGCAACACCCTTGTCTAGAACACTGCTATTTTTAACCCATTACTTAACTGTATCCAGTCAAGGTAGGGCTTAGCCATAAGCCTTTATGTTGTCCTTGTTTGTTACAGTTCAAATATATTTGTATTGGTGTACACTCCGCTGAACAAAAACATCTAGATGTCTCCAACCCTATTGTTTAAAATGTACCAAGAAGTCTTCTTTGCATAAAAATTCCTGTTTATTAAACAGTGATACAAGAAGAACTTATTTACATTTCAAGGACTAGCAACATACATCACTTATGACAAAAAAGGCAAGCACTCCATAAGAAATGCTCAATCACTGTCAATCATGAACACTAAAATATACATAAACCAAAGCATGCTGTGTGAACTATATTAAATTCAGCTAAACACAGAATTACCAGCAGAACAAACAAAACAACAAATAATTATCAGTGACTCACAGACCCACTTGCACTCCACACAAAATAACTCGGAAAAGCGCAACCATGGAAACCTGCTAGCCTAAATTTGGTGCCTTTAGATTTTTGCATTGACTTCAAACACTGTGCAGAGGATGCCCTTACAAAATGTAAATGTTTCAAGGGCTGTCAGCGCTGATCTCTGTTATCAGATCGTTCATCAAAATAGTTTCCGCAGTAAATTAGTTGTCTCGAAAATTATTCAAATACCAGTTTAATAAAACTATGATAAAAATGTCAGCCAACTTTTTTTTTCAAAAATTTCAGAAGTGTTATTTCCATAATCACTGATTAGCAATTGAAAACCCTCAACTATTTGCAATAAATCCCATAATAGTCAAGGAATATTAAAACACGCTTTGACAGACTTAGACGCACACTGTTGCGTGCAGCCACCTCTCTTCTTCGTCTTATGAATGACTAGAGGAGGAATGCTATTAGTCTTGGTTAGGAACTGCTATTCGCTGACTATTACCATTTGAATAACAGCATTTGATGCTATAATCGTTCCTAATGTCTTGTGTTTTTGTTTCATAATCTAATGACTAGAGCCTTACTTCGTAGTTCGCTAGCTCCCACACTGAAGATGCCATGTTCGGGGTGTATGTCATTATGCAGATGAGCAATGGGTGTTGTCTGACATGACTTAAATGGGTCAACAATAGTATCCTGGTCACATTAATCATCCAGACAGCCAGAAGGGGGCGGGGGAACCGCGAAGAAGAAAACTAGAGAATCTAGTCACACAAATGACACTCACTGTTGGCGGGTTATCTAGGATGTGGTTAAGGAGAAGGAAGAGTTACAGACTTTGAACACATGTTGTACTATTTATTCAGAAACCCTAGCTCTATTTCCAGAATTCAAGTGAACACCCACAGAGACAGATTGCTGAGGCACTGTATTGTAATTTTTTTTTTTTTTTTAGAAAAAGCGTTTGATGAAAACCTATGTAAACTTTTCCATTCAAGAACAATTATATTGTAAGATGCCGAAGTTCCAAGTGAGATGAGTTCTGAGGGTGGGGCGGGGCCCCCAAATGGAGACACACAGCAGGCACAGAGCCCTTACCATGGAGGATAAGGCCATCTTCACCTGCTGTGGGGTCCTGGGAAGTGAAGAAGGGACAGGGCAAGGGAGAAATGAAGGTGTCCTAGGATCACCTTGCCCAGCCCTGAGTCAAAAGGAAGTATCCGAGGAGGGGCAAGGAAAGGTTGAGGTGTGAATTCTCACATAGCCACCCTACTCTCTTTTCCTTCCACCTCACGGCTGACCTTGGTATTGGCTGACGAAGAGTGGGTTTGGCTCACAAAGCTGGTAACTGTGCCAGAACACTCTAGAAGACAGACATACCACCACCGTGTTCCATAGGAAGAAGGTACTTTGTAACGGCAAGTACATCCCACAGTCGTTTTGCCCAACAGTCTTTTCGTAGGGCTGTGACATCTTTGAAGAAAACAGTACCTACTGACTATTTCATTCTTTGTGTTTGTTTTTCTTTTCTTTCTTTTTAGTTATTTTATTTTATTTTCTAGTTGTGTCTGTGAGAGAGTGTTGGATCCCCTGGAACTGGAGGTACAGACAGTTGTGACCTGCCATGTGGTTGCTGGGAATTGAACCTGGGTCCTCTGGAAGAGCAGCGGGTGCTCTTAACCGCTGAGCCATCTATTCAGCCTCTGTTTCCCTTTCCTATGTAGTAGTCCAAGCTGCGTTTAGATTTGCCATCCTCCTCCTCTCATATTTTACATGCTTATTATTTTTTTAATCAGCTATTTTGAAAGTAGTGCATCTTGGGGCTTCCTTTCTTTTTCCTTTTTTTCTTAAAGACAGGGTCTTACAGTGTAGCTCTGGCTGTCCTGCAACTCACTCTGTAGACCAGGATGACCTCAAACTCACAGAGATTTACCTGCCTCTGCCTCCTTGAGCTGGGATTAAAGTGCATGCCACCACACCCAGCTGAGTTTCTTAATCAAACCCAAGTAGGTAAGACCTTACATATTTCTTGCTTTGTTTTGTTTGGGTTTTTGGTTTTTTGAGATGGGGTTTCTCTGTAGCTTTGGAGCGTCCTGGAACTAACTCTAGTAGACCATGCTGGCCTCGAACTCACAGAGATCCACCTGACTCTGCCTCCTGAGTGCTGAGATTAAAGGTGTGTGCCACCACCACCCGGCGATCTTACACATTTAACACTATGCTTTAACCTTGTAAAAATGAAAAAAAAATTGTTTAACTTCTAGACCAATGTGACTGTAATGTCTGTACAATGTCAACTTAACATGATAAATGTTACCTCCCCCCCCCCCGTTGAAAGCACAGAAAAGTTTGAAAAAATTCAAGTTATAGCAAGATGGTTCAGTGGTAAAAGCACTTGCTGCCAAGCCTGAGGACCGGAGCTGGGTCTCTAGAACTGATCTGTAAGAGAGAACCGACTTCCTAAGGCTGTCCTCTAATCTCCATTCACCTATATAGCACCTATCTGTCTGTCTATCTATCATCTATCTATCTACCTGTCTATCATCTATCTGTCTGTCTATCTGTCTACCTATCATCTATTTATCTACCTGTCTATCATCTGTCTGTCTGTCTATCTATCTATCTATCTATCTATCTATCTATCATCTGTCTGTCTATCATCTATGTATCTACCTGACTATCATCTATCTGTCTGTCTATTATCTATCTATCTATCTATCTATCTATCTATCTATCTATCTATCATCTATCTATCATATCTATCTATCTATCTATCTATCTATAACATATGTATAGTATACACACACCACACAGATCATACACACACAGTAAACGTTAAACAAAAAATTCAAGTTCCATCTATATCTATAATTATGTATGTCTATCAGCCATGGTGATAGGTTACACAGCAACCGCTCGTTCCAGGTTCTGCTGTCATCTGAACAAAAACACAAGATATCCAGTATTGTCCATTTTTAAAAAGTGAAAATAACTGGATATAGTGGTGCTTGTCTTTAATCCCAGCACTCAGGAGGCAGAGGCAGGCAGATCTCTGTTAGTTCCAGGCCAGCCTATTCCTCCCTGGGAGTTCCAGTCCAGCCAGGGCTAAGTTCTGTTTCTATTGTGCTACCTGGCACCATCTGAAAAGAAACCATTCTAGACTGAATGGGAAATGGCACCAATAAAGAAAGCGCAGTCATTAACTACCAGAAGCAGGTACAAGATAGTTTACAGTCTCAGCAGTGTGATACAGTACTGCCTTACAGACAGGATCCTTTCGGAAATGTTTTAAAATACCCCCTCCCTGGCAAAGGCATGCAAGTGTGTAATCCCTGCCTGGAAGGCAGACAGAGAGGATGCCTGGAGAAAACTGGCTAGCTAGCTGAACTAGCCAAACTGGCAGCTCCAGGCTCAGTGAAAGACCTTGCAGGTACGTGTGGAAGCCAAAGGCTGGCATTAGCTGTCTCCCTTGGCCAGTCTCCATTTTATTTACTGTGCCGCCACACACACTCAAACACACAAACACCAGATGCGCCCCCCCCCCCGACATTTCTACAGTAAACTGGGCATGGTGTTGCACATCTGTAATCTTCAGAAAACGGAGGCAAAGAGGACCAGAGGCTCAAGCTCAACCTCGTCTGCACAGCGAGTTTGGGGTTAGCCTGTCTCACACAACATGGACACGCCACGGACAATAGCATGGAAGGGTATGGCATCCCTTTTTCTCGGCTCTTAGCAATATTTGAAATTTTCAATAATACGAAGTTTAAAAGACTTGCCCCAGCAGGCCTCCAGCCCAAATCTCTCTCCCAAAGACTTCTAAAAAGGGAAGGAAACGTGAGCGTTATTGTCAACCTGGGATGCCCTGTTTATATGTGGGAAGTTAACACATTTAAAGTTGGCACACCATGCATTCCCAGATGTCAAGACACTGAACTCTGGAGCAGCCCGAGAAGCCGGTGGCTGGCCTGCAGAACAGCTGCACTCTGCGTGTCTCCTCAGATGTGCTCCTTCCACAGAGACACCCTGGTGTCATGAGCGCTCACCGCCCAATCCGAGGTAAAACACTGACCGATCACAGTAGACAGGTTTCTGCTATGAAGTAGCTGCTCACATGCCAAGAGGCAGACGCTGTTTCCAGAACCGTCTCTGGAATGGCTCATCTCCGTGCCCTGACGGGGAAGGGGGGTTGGTAACAACGGCCTGGAACTCACCATCTAGACCAGGCTGATCTCAAACCCACACATTCCCCAGCCTCTGCTTCTCAAGCCCCGAGATTAAAGGGGTGCACCACCACCACCACACCTGGCCAAAGCTGCCTCTTTGATTTTCCTCCAGCTTCTCCACAGCGAGCGAGAAGAAGCAAGTTCAGGCAGCCCCATTCACCTAAGTCTTCCCACCACAAAGGACATGGCAAGCCCCGGTGCAGTCACCTCAGAAGAAACATGGTGTCTCTGATGACTGAGTCCCTGACAGGGCTACAGCTAGAGATGTTAAGTGTGGACAACTGATCGGAGCAGTGGGACCGGGCCGTCTGGCTTTACTTCTGGCCTTATGCTACCTTTGGCAAGTCACTTAACTACTTCTTCCCCCAGTTTCTTCCTCTACAGAGAGAGAGAGAGAGAGAGAGAGAGAGAGAGAGAGAGAGAGAGAGAGAGAGAGAAGGAAGGAAGGAAGGAA
>NW_026067899.1:1989023-2103066 GCF_014885135.2 Alexandromys fortis
CATGTATGTATTATACAGTATACACCATGCCCAGCTCACAGAAAAGCATTTACAGTGCAATGGTCTATCATATATACATATACTAGACTGTGAGAAAGTTTATTTGCAAACTTAAGAATGGAGTTTTTTGGAATTGTTCTATTACTACATAGCAGCTAATAAACAGTCATAATGGCTAGGGACCTATTCTTATCCCAGAGCTTTTCAATTTTAGTTCATTGATACCTTAGACAATCCAGCTGCTTGTGACCACAGAAAAAAGTTGTTACATTTTCTTAAAAGGAAAACTATGCTTTTGTGAATGTCTGTAATCCTAGTACTTGGAAGGCAGAGGCGGGAAGATGGAGAGTTCGAGACCAGCCTGGATTGTGAAGATCCCAGTTCAAAGACTAAATCACACTAAACACCTTGCTCTCCCCTTCACCAAAAACAAATCAACCTTCTGTATCCTTGAGTACTAAATAATAGTACAGCTGGCATATTTGTAGTTATTGATGAAGAAATCTTATACATAGCCTTTAATTTAGTCTAACAATTTGTAGAAGGAAAATTGAGACATACCTATTTTACAGGAGAAAAAAATCCCCCCAAACAAAAACCCCAAACCCAAACGGGAGGCCATAGAATTTAAGGAATCTATCAAAATCACGTTACAAGTGGCAAACATAACTGAGCCTTCTTTCCCTTCCCTCCATCCCTCCCCTGTCCCTCCCCTTCCTCTCTCTCTCTCTCTCTCTCTCTCTCTCTCTCTCTCTGTCTCACTGTAGCCCCGTCTGGCTTGTAACTCAATATGTTGTCCAGACAGGTCCCAAATGTTTGGTATTCTCTCTTACCTCAGACTCTTAAGTGTAGGGATTACAGATGTGAGACACCACACAGAGCCCTCAGCCTATTTTGCAAACACTTTCTATTATAGAAATTTCACACACACACACACACACACACACAGAGGAGCAGGCACATTAGTACAACAAACACTATGTAGCCAACATGAAGTTTCAGTAAATGACTCTGACCAATTTAAGTTAAAATCATTTAGTTATTTTAAAGATAATCCCAAATACGATATGAATTCACTCATCAGTATTTATTTTAGGATGCATATCTAAGTGGCAAAGGTTATTCTTAATGGTTTATACATATATACATATAACAGTAGCATACTAAAAATTAATGATTCCTTAGTCTAGTTAAATAATTGGTTGATCCTTAAATATTGTCCATTTGTTTCTTTTAAAAAATTTTTTTATAATTTATTTATTTTTATTTTATGTGCATTGGTCTTTTGCCTGCACGTCTGTGTGAGGTTATTGGATTCCCTGGAACTGGAGTTACAGACAGTTGTGACCTGCCATGTAGGTGCTGGGAATTGAACCCAGGTCCTCTGGAAGGACCTCATCTTAGCCACTGAGCCATCTCTTCAGATCCATCCATTTGTTTCTTTAAAAATTCAACAAAAAAACTTATAGTAAAATAAGACCCAAATAAGGTCTGCTGCATTTGCTTGGCTTGTTTCACGCGCTCTTTTAAGCAAATTCTTCTTTTCCCCCTTCCCAGTAGTTTATTTGTTTAGAAAATTTATCAATTTGTCCCTTATATTTCCTCCATTCCAGAATTCTCTGAAGCTTTAACTCCTGACATTTTGGTTGTGAGTCTTAGCCTGTAACAGCTGAGTTCTCTCTCAGCCCTGTAGCTTTAACTTTTATTATCACGTAAGAACATTAATTACCCGGATTTAATATATCGCTTGTCTTTTCCATTCTTTTATTCTTACACTTTCATTCTGGGGGCATGCTGGAGCTTGGCGATTAGAGGTAACAAGACAAGATTGCAATTTAAAGGGGGGGGGAACCCCAACTCCAAATGTATTTGTCCTAAAGAATGAAACCCAAACCCAAAGAAAACAGGTGAAATTAGCCATTGAAATTATGGCCCTGTGAATCAACCCTTGCCCCTACATCTGGCAGCACTTAGCTTCCCCGGGGCATGCTTGGTGCCCTAGGGCACGGCTACACATGTCTGACCAGCCCGGGAACAACAAAGCACACAGAGGCTACAAAAAGAGACAGCAGGTAACCATCAGGCCTGTAAAAGGCACAGGCTGACAACACACACAGGAACCAACTGGTTATTCCCAGGGCTGAGCACTCCTTGGCGGGGGGGGGGCTAGTTGCAGCACCCACAGTCTGCGGCAGGCCTGTTTAAGTCACTGGGTAACTTCCTGGTTTTTATCAGGTCCACACATCCTCCTTTCTCTTTCAGATTCCCAGTGAAAAGCACCAGAGAGGAGCTACATAAAGCTCCCTTGTATTCTTGCCAAAAACCCATCCAGAAACTCAGCTATGCTGCTGTCTGGACTGGACTCCCAGACTGTGGAAGGCATAAACGTACCAGATTATACTGCAAACATTATAAATTTTAGATTTATATTTTTTTAAAAAAAGAAAACAGCACACAGGAATGGCATCTTCTACTTACAATCATTTTACAACTTAAATGAACGTCGTGCTACAGCTTTAAATATGGCTCTCGCCTAAGTGAGCATTTCATAATTAGAACTCTAAACAGACCCAGCCTGCCTTTCTGAAGACTAAAGCCTTCTTTTAGAACCTCATGTAGGCAATGGCTCCTGTTCTCCACCAAGACAGCCGCAAACACATCCAACCCACTCCTTCTAGAGCAACCTTTGCTGCAGAGGCGTGATTATAAGACATCAAGGCTTTCTGGGCTACTGCTTCACCCAGAGCACAGTTGGGCTCACGCAGGCTGGAGGGGAGCTAGCTTGTGGAGCTTCTCAATTATTTTAAGTCATCATCACGACAACTGTTAGCAAACCTAACTTTATACACAGGACGCTGGGAGGTGGCTATGGAGAGGCCTAGTCTTCCCCTTTGGTGGAATATTTATGAATTATGAAGCTTTGAAAATGATGACTTAAGGCAAAGCTTGCCTAAATCGTCAATCTTTACTCTTCAGCACAATTTCTTAAACTACACAATAGAAATGTGTTTTTAATATTCGATGCACACAATACACACATGCATGCAGGTGAGTGTGTTTAATTGCAGAATGAAGCCATTCTTTAGCAAATGGAGCACATACAGTTAAATATTTTGAAAAGCTAAACACATTTTCGTTTTTAAGTATAAAAGAAAATGGAATGAGAACTTGCTTAAGGAATAGAATTGCTTCCTCTTAATTGATGTTGCTCTCTTGCATCTAAATTAAGATCAAAGGCAGAAAGGTAATTGCTGATTTCATTACTATTGCTCACGACTTTATTACAAAACCCAAAGCAGAGCCAGGATTTGAATTCGACAGACACATCCAGGCTGAGGAGATGGCTCAGTGGGTAAAGTGCTTGCTACTCAAACAATCGGTGCCTGAATCCAGATTTCCAGCTCCCTTGGAGAAGCCAAGAGCAGCTGCCCACATCTGTAACCCAAGTGCTGGGGAAGGGAGGGTGGAGACAGGCAGATCCTAGCGGCCACTGGCCAGCCAGGTTCAGTGAGAGTCAGTTCCCTGTCTCAGAGAATAACATGGAAAGCAATGGAGGGAGACACTCAACACCAGCTTCTGGTCTCCGCCTCCACATACCAGTGTGCACACCAGAGCACACACACAGAAAAATACTTTCAGTTAATGAAGCCTGAGGCTAGGGCTTGTGGGTTAAGGGGGCTGGGGAAGAATATCCTTCCTGTGACATGGTAGCAATATTTTGTCCACATATCTTTGGACCATCTTATTTCTATCTGCATTGGTTCATTTCCACTCTTCAACTAAACAAAAGAAAAACCAGGTGTGGTGGCGCACGACTTTGATCCCAGCATGCAGGAGGCAGAAGCAGGTGGATCTCCAGGAGTTCAGACTAGTCTATCTACACAATGAGTTTCAGGTCAAACAAGGCTGCTACATCGTGAGACCCTGTCTCAAAAAACGAAAAATAAAATAAATAAGCAGGTTTCACTGCGATAGTTTCTCCTAGTTTACCTTCTGCCTAGGTTTTATAAATAAACAAGAATTAAAAGACACTAGAGGTGTATAGCTCAAGTTTTTGTAGGTATGTATTTCCCACAAACATAAACATATTTTAAAAGAAAGGGGGTAGCTATTTATAATTCTTAGCAGTTATAAAGTGGGAGTCTGGCAAGCATTCCTAGCCTAGCAAGGGCTGGACACACTTAGCCTGTTGTCTTTCTATTTTCAACTTTGTTGAAATTCAGACTAAGTTGAATCTAGACTACAAGTTGTCTGTAAAGTTATTTCAATAATAAACATGATTAAAGTCACATACTGATTATGATTAAATTAGAAAATTAAATATTTTTTTCAGTGCTGGGGAATTGAAGCAGTGCTTCACCACTAAGTTACCTCCCCTCTCTCCCCCCCTTACCGTGTGTGTGTGTGTGTGTGTGTGTGTGTGTGTGTGTGGTGGTGGTGGTTGTAGTAAGAAGGAACTGCTTGTTTGTCCCGGCCACCCAGATACAAAATAACCACACAGAAACTATATTAATTAAATCACTGCTTGGCCCATTAGCTCTAGCTTCTTATTGGCTAACTCATATTAATTTAACCAATTTCTATTAATATGTATATCACCACGAGGTCGTGGCCTACCAGCAAAGTTTCAGCATGTCTATCTCTGGTGGCGGCCCCACGGTGTCTCCCTGACTTTGCCCTTCTTTCTCCCAGCATTCGGTCCAGCTTTCCCTGCTTACCTAAGTTCTGCCTTGCTATAGGTCCAAAGCAGTTTCTTTATTCATTAATGGTAATCACAGCACACAGAGGGGACTCCCACATCCGGTTGGTGGTGTTTCAAACAGGGTTTCTCTATGTAGCCTTGGCTGTAGGCTGTCCTGAAACTCGTTCTGTAGACCAGGCTGACTTTGAACTCAGAGATCCACCTGCTTCTGCCTCCTTAGTGCTGGGATTAAGTCACCACACCTGACTCAGAGTCATTTACTGAAATGTTGGTTACATAGTGTTTGTTGTACTAATGTGCCTGCTCCTGTGTGTGTGTGTGTGTGTGTGTATGTGTATGTGTGTGTGTGCTTGTTTGTTTGTTTTTCCACACAAGGTTGCTCTGTGTAACAGCCTTGGCTGTCCTAGAACTAGCTTTATAAACCAGGCTGGCCTTGAACTCAGAGATCTGCCTGCCTCTGTTTCCCACATGCTGAAATTAAAGGAATTCGCCACCACCTCCTGACCTTCAAAATATATTTTTAGACCTCTTAAACTTTTGTTTTTGAGACAATGTCTCGAGCTGGAGAGATGGCTCATTCATTAAAGGCTAGGCGAACAACCAAAAATATAAGAGACAATGTCTCATTTTGTAACACATGCTTGCCTAGAATTCATTATGTAGACCAGGCTGACCTCAAATATTTATAATATTCCTCCTGCCTCCATTTCCCAAGCGCTAAGATTATAAACATGAGCCACCATACCCAGCAATGTTTTAAAGTTATTGAACTGAATTCATGCTTACAATGAGATTAAAAACAAGTAGTCCTTCCCTTTTAACTCCAAAGAAATTAATTTTCCGTCATAACTTTTAATGTTTATATATCCATCTGTCCGGCAGTTTGCAGCAAAATAAACTCATTTTTCTCTATAAATCTTCCTTTCAGAGATACCCATGATATTAATGATAAAACAAGGACCAGACTGCAGATCACAGACAGGATGGGGTCATCACACACACCACACACACACCACACACACACACACACACACGGGGCGGAGCGGGGAAGGCTGGAGCTTGCTTATCTGTAGGGTAAAGTCTGCTTGAGGATAATCATGAAGTTTCCTGCTTAGACCTCTAAGCGTTTGGTTTGCCCACGGCCTCTTGACAAGAGCTCCAGATTTTCACAATGGCCCACGAGGGCTGCAGTCTGGCCCCACCTCTGCTGCCTGCAAGGGCTCCATTCTGCAGTCTCTCTCTGCCCTCCAGCTATGGGAGGCCCCCTTTCTGATCCTCAGACACACTAAGCCCCTCTGTCTCCACGTCTGCCCTTTCACCAGCTCCTCACATCCCTGGCTCACTGGCATCTTTCAGGCCTCGGCTCAAATGTCACGTCATCAGGGAGGCCTTCTGGATCGCTCTCCAAAGTGGTCTTCCCAGTTATTCTTACCCCTCACTCTATCTCCCTCGAAGCCGTTCACCATCTTCAGTTATGTTTATTTGCCCAAGTGTGTCTCACTGGCGCCCCAGCAGCATGCTGTGCCCTGCTAGGCACTTCACTTACCCAGCCTTGGGGGTGCAGCTTCTGGGATCTGACCCCCTCTTTCTTTAAGACTATCAAGTCACGTAAAATCCTCAAAACTGTGTACCTGGATTTTCTTCTTTTAGAGTCTTACTTTAAAAGTTTGTGCTTTACTTTCTTATTAGAAAGAACTATCCACATGCCCAGAGACAATGGTAGGTTTGTTTTGTTTTGTTTCAGTTGAGACAGGATTTCACTGTATATTTCCTGGCTGGTCTAGAACTCAGTAGACTAGTGGGGACTTAAACTCACAGAGACCCACCTGCCTCTTATAATAATAAAGTGGAGAATGATTGAGGAAGACTTCTGACATTGATTTCTAGCTTTTACATGCACGTGTACACACATGCCCAGGCACACACCCACACACCCACATGAGCGTGTATAGACACTATACACACATATACATACAATACCATAGAGACACAAATGGGACTATGATATGAAAGCAAAAAGCATTTCTACTTTCTGTAGCAAAAAGTAGATCTAAGGAGGCAGCTAAGGCTCCAGAGAGATAACTGTAAATGTTTTAAAAAGCTTAATTTAAAAAAAAAATCTGTGATAGAGGGAGAGGTCCATGAACTACCAGGAAACAGTGTCTATTCTTAAGGAGAGAACAGGCTTCGAACTTAGTACCAGAGTGTTCGCCTGGCACACAAAAAACTGTGGGTCTAATTCCCAGGACACACACACACACACACACCAAGAAAAAAGAGAGGAAGGAAGGAAGGAAGGAAGGAAAAACACTTGTTTAAAAACTTAGCTGGGTGTTGGTGATGCACACCTTTAATGCCAGCACTGGGGAGACAGAGGCAGGTGGATCTCTGTGAGTTCCAGGCCAGAACAGTCAAGGTTACACAATGAAACCCTGTCTTGAAAAACAAAACCAAACAAACAAATAAACAAAAAAAAATTTCCCAGACACAGAGGTTGACGTCTATAATCTCAGCTCAAGACAACTGCTGCAAGGTTGAAGCCAGCCTAAGCAACACAGTTCCAGACTAGCCAGACTACAGCGCCTCCCTGACACAGAACAAACAAAATAGGAAACAGAGCGGATTTGGCAGTGACCATTAGATCATCTTATCAACATGATAAGAGGAGGAAGGATCAAACACGCGCCCTGAAGAGATACAAAGGACAGTAATGTGGTGTGTTCTAAACAGAAACCCGAGCTTCAGCTGACAAAATTTAGGGGAGCAGTGATATTACTACGAGCTCGTGGGACACAGGAGTGAGAAAGGAGGGGACAGAATGGGAATAAGGTCAGCAAAACTGACCTCTAAACAAATGACCTGGTCTCTTCAATAAACAAATCACAAAGAAAATCAAGAGGGAAAAAGAACCTAAAGATCAAGGGCTAAAGATAGAGCCAATCAAATTCAATGTACGGCTGTGTTTGTGCCTCGATTCTAGCAGCTATTCTATGAAAAAGGACAATCAAGGAAGTCTAGACAGTGACATCATGGACACTGACTATATATATATTTGTTGTTGTTTTTCGAGACCGGGTTTCTCTATGTAGTGCTCTCGCCGTCCTGGAACTCACTCCGTAAACCAGGCTGGCCTTGAAGTCAGAGATCCACCTGCCTCTGTCTCCTGGGTGCTGAGATTAAAGGCGTATGTACCCCCCTGCCCGGTTACAATATATATTTTAAAGTACTTATACTCTAATATATTAGAGATGCCTACTAAAATGTTTACAGATATGACACACCTAACACTGAACGCACACATTTATGGAGAAGGGATAATGATCATTAGTTTTCAAAAGTTTGCTTCAAATTCCACCAGAACCAAACTTACCCTCTGAATGCTTCAAGACTAACACACACACACACACACACACACACACACACACACACAACTGTTTGTGGGTCCAGCTTATCTTAAAACGAGTTGTATTGGAGTATAAAAGATAGCTTGGCATTCTGATAAAAGTGGAGGTGTTTATGGCCAAATCTCTGGGTCTGGCTGAAAACTGAGAGTCACTTCTCATTTGATAGGACCTTAGCATAGGAATCTAGAAGGGAGTCACCTGCTCGCCATTGGTGAAGATTGGTATCAGAAGCCACCACCTTTTGCCACGGTGAGGGTTTGGGGAGGAAACTTTTCTCTGACCAGAGAGGTCACTGGCTGGGCTTTGCGGCTTTGGTTTCTCAGAATTCCTCTTATTTGTAAGACATCCTTGGCGTCCACCACTGGCAATGATCTCAGCAGGTAGCAGAGAATGAAGGAGGTGGGTGTTTTTCTTGCTACATTCATATGCCTTCCCTTTTTTGATATTAACCCAAGTGTTCGTAATTGAATTAAGGGTGATTAAAGTCGAGATACACAGGTCCTTAGTGAGCGCAGCCAAGGGCTGTGGATGGCACGAGGGGCTTTATGTCTGCCAGGCAGGTGCTCTGCCACAGCTTCAGCCCCAACGTTTTATTACAGAAAATGTCAACCATCCGCAGACTGGGGGAATTTTACAGTGAGCAACCACATTTACTTCCTGGGCTCTATTGTGTTTTACTGTATTTGACCTTTTGGGCATTTCTAAACACCCCAGCATCTACCCATCTTTTCAGTTGCTCTGTCCTTCAACTCTTGACCCTCCTGCTTCCCAGGAGCTAGGATTACAGGTGGCTCCAGGAAGGCTCCTGAGCAGCTCCCACACCCCTGACCTGTCTGTGAGACTTCACTGTGCACTTACAGATCAGGACTGGGCGGTGGGAGGAACAGTCTTCACAGCACATGCGTGCACAAACCTTCTTCGGTGCACCATCTGGGGACTTCGGACGTGTCCAAATGCCTACAGAGATACAAGCTACTCCCACCATCGCAAGGTGCTCTGTCTGCTGCATCCCAGGAAAAGCCACCTCACACAGTACCTGTGGAAGTGGCGATCAGATGCTGCCACATCCATGGGCGCGGGCAGGGCCTGGAACGATGGTAACATTTCCCCAGTAGGATAACTCAGGGCGGGGAGAGGTTCGCGCTTTTTCTCTGATCATGTCTACACAACATGGAAACAAAAATTCCAGGCCCTGAGCGGTTACTCTAATGCGTTTCCTTCTTAACTGGGTACCAAGTTTCATTTCAAAACTTCCGAGTTAAACTGAAATGACTTCTGACTGGTTCCAAGCAAGTAGACACTTTTCCCCCATAACCTTTTATCAAGGCGAAACCTACAAGAATAGTCAGTATAGAGGAAAATAATCATGAATGCATTTAAAAGAGACTAAAAATAATTCACATAGGAAATGCAATTATGTTTAATTACATTGGCTGGTAATATTCACCCTGCAATCTTAAAAAAAAAAAGTGTTTGAAATATACTCTATGCAAGGAAAAGCCCCCGTCGATTACACAGCTAAAAACCATATATTTGCTTAATATCTGAATTTTCATGACTTCAAATGTAACACAATCCAGGTCTCAAAAATTAATGACTATTATTTCTCAGGCATGCAAGCAAAGCAGGAAGATTATCCGGGATATTCTTAGGCTATCTGAAAACTACCAGTGAACGCCATCTTTTCTCTTATTTGTTTAATATCTGCTGTCACTCTTTCTATAAGCAGCAATCAGAAGATGTCAAACAAATTCTCCCTTTGCTGTGCGCACTGATAGATGCCTCTGCTTGTTTTTATTAAAAACAAAACAAAACAAAAATGTTCCCTCCCGTAATTACCAGCCCTGGCGAAGCGGGGGCACTGCTGGGATGTTCAGCAGCCTCTGGGCAGGCAGAGAAGCCGGGAGAAAACCACAGAGCAAATGTGAATGCCGGAACACATTTTTCTTTGGCTCCCTTGGGGATCCTGTGACTCCGAGTTTTGGATTCCCTTAAAGGGAAAAGCAGGAGTGTGCAGGGGGGCAGGGTGGGATCATGTTTATCAGTCACAACAGTTCAGCTGGGCCGGGGTCCAGGGAGTCTGTGTGTCTAAATTTGATGAAATATAGGCGCCACCAGGTAACAGTAGTGGTCACGGAGCTTGCCAGGAACCTGTAACTCAAAACTAAAAAATGAAATTACAGGACGACTCGGGCAGGCAATTTCTTTCTTCGGGATGCAATAATTGCGAGCTACAAAGTGGGAAGGACAGACAATGCTGTGTGTGTTTTTAAGGCTTCTTCTTAACGTAACACAACATCTGGGCCAGAAAAATAGACATAAATATTTTCCCACTTGGATTTCAATATGGAACTGGGATGCGTCAGCGGGCCTGCCCTCCCTTCCTCCCCACACTCTGGACACTGGGGCCTGTGGCGGGAGCTGAGGCCGGGGAGGTCCTGGGTGTATCCGGAGGGCAGGTACATGGGGCAATGGTGAGGGAGCAACAGCCTGACCCTGTCCTGTCAAAACCTTAACCCCTACCCTCGGGCCCCCGAGCTGCCTCTTCCCTGCCTAGCTGCTTCTATAATTGCTCTAAAAATGACTCTTCATTTAAAAGTACCTTTGTGTAAACACCCCACAGGAACCGACAGTCATCGGAATTAGCGCTCGGTTCTAGTTTTTTAAGAAGTACAAGCAAAGTCTTTCATTATGGTGGGACTCTGAAAAAATGATTTCAACCGCTGTGCGAAACAATACTCAAGGCTCTCTGGCTTGCTCTGCAGGTGACATCAATTTTGACTTTTAAGATTGTTTACAATGAAACATTAAATCTTTTGATTAAGTTATTTGAGAGTAAAGATGGAGAAGTGGTCCCCCCACCCCCGAACCAAACGGCTTTTCTTTAAGCACCCCACAGTCCACATCTCACTCCATTCCATAGGCCCCGCTACAAACTCTGCCGGGGAGTCGTGTCCTTCTTATCTACACATGAACACACAAACGAGCAAAAAAAGTTCCAAAGGGAGCTGGGGTGAGTTCTGGAGTAAAAGTTCATGTTGTTGAGGCTTGAGGCAGAGTCTCACAGAACCCCGGCTACACTTCAGATTTCCGCGTAGCTAAGGAACCTTGAGTTTCTATTCGCTGGCCTCCACCTCCCAATACCTGCATTACCAGCAAGCACGGCCACAGATGGTTTGTGTGCTGTTGGGGGATTGCACCCAGAGTTTTGTGCAAGGCTAGGCAAAAACTCTACCAGCCAAGTTACATCTCCAGGCCCCTGTTGTTGTTAATTTATAAAATTTTTATATGGTATTATTTGTATATACGTATGGATGATACATGTGTGTGGATGTGGGCAGGCGTACACCACGGTACATCTGTGGAGGTCAGAGGACAACTTCCAAGGATCAGCTCTCTCCTCCCACCAAGGGCTGTGGGGATTGAACTCAGGTTATCAGGCCTGCGAGGCAAGCTCTCTTACCCACTGAGCCATCTTGCCCGCTTTATATTTTCGTAGTTTGTGCCTTCATATGTGTGTGTGTATACATTTATATCAACATAATTTTTTGACTCCCTGGAAGCAATTCTCAGAGTCACTAAATTATTACTTTCCTACCGACAAAACGGGAAAGCCATTTGTTGTCAATTTTACAAAAGGCAACCAGACCTCAATTTTGCAAATCTCAAGTTCTCTTCTGATTGAGTATAGGCTAATTTCTGCCATTTGAAATGATTTATTAAAACAGCTCAAATGAAATAATTCTCTCTGGCGGTTTGTGTTGTTATTGCTGAGACACTGGGGACTGTGCATGCTGCAGGCACTCAGGCTCTGGTCAGTCCCATGCTTCTATTTTACCTTTTGAGAAAAGGTTCTTACTGAATTGCTCATCTTAGTCTTGGACTTACACTGTAGCCCAGGCAGGACTTGAACTTGTGATCCTCCCACTTTAGCCTCCAAGAAACTGGGATTATAGTCCTCTACCACAAAGTCTGGTATGGTGGCTAGTTTTATGTCAGCTCAACACAAGTTAGAGATATATCTGGAAAGAGAGAATCTTAATTGAGAAAATGTCTCTAAGTTTGGCCTATCGGCAGGTCTGTGGTAGATTTTCTTGCTGGTAATTGATGTGGGTAGGCCCAGTCCATTGTGGTGTCACCCATGTGCAGGTAGCAGGCTGAGCCAGGCAGTTGTGGTGCACGCCTTTAATCCCAGCACGCAGAAGGCAGAGGTAGAAAGATCTCTGTGAGTTCAAGGCCAGCCTGGTCTACAAAGTGTTCCAGGACAGCCAGAGCTACAGAGTGAAGCCCTGTCTCAGAGGAGGGGGGGGGGGGAAGAAAGCACAAGTCACGAGGAGTAAGCCAGGAAGCAGCATCCACCCAGGCATGGTCCCCATCAGTTCCTGCCTCTATGTTCCCGCCCTGACTCCCTTGGATGATACTGTGAGCTGTAAAATGAAATAAACCCTTTCCTCCTCAAGTCGCTTTTGGTCACAGCAGTAGGAGAGTAACTAAGACACCTAGCTCTCTAGTGATGCATTACTAGATACTGACAAAATAAAGAAAGCTCCTCCGCTAGTCTACGTTCTCCAGAGTACACTGTGGTTTGGAAATGTCCCTCGTATGCCCATGTGTTGAAGGAATGGTTATCAGCCTGTGTGCTACTGGGAAGTAGTAGAATCTATAAGAAGTGGAAAGATGTTTGGTTATATTGAAGTTGTGGCTTAAACAGGATGTTGGGAGCTGCAGTATTCTGAATTAGAATGGCCCCCATAGGCTGTTGATATGATGGAATGTTTGGCCTGCAGTTCATGGAACCGTTTGGGAAGGATTAGGAGATAGGGTCTTGTTGGAGGTTTGTCTCTGGGAGTGAGCTCTGAGGTTTCAAAAGTCCATGTCCTGCCCAGCTAGCACTCCTTTTCTACCTCCCTCCCTCCCTCTCTCCCTCCCTCCCTCCCTCCTTCCCTCCCTCCCTCCATCCTTCCCTCCCTCCCCCTCCCTCTCTCTGCCTTGTGGTTGCTGTCTCAACACATATGCTCTCGGCTTCTGCCCTAGTACCATGCCTGCCTGTGTGCCACCACCAAGCTTGCTGCCATGATGGTCATGGACTAACCCTGAAGACCTCTTGGGCTTCCTCCCTTAAGACCTGACCTTTGCCCCAGACCTTCGGTGTACACATTCTCACCACTTTAGGATTTTGACATATTGTTCCTCTAACTTCAATAACCTTGTTCTTCAACCTTTAGGTCTTCTAAATTGTCACCTCCTCTGATCTTTTAAGACCTCAGTAGGTAGCCTCTCTCTGGGACCCACATTCACTGTGAGTGCCTGACGGAAGAGCCCTTAACACATGCGCTGTTATCATTGCTGTCCTCTTCCCTCTCTGAACCTTCTGAACCTTCCTCTAGGTTGCAAACTCCCTGGGAACAAGGAATGTGATTATTTTATCACTGCATATAATGTTTGAGAAGTTAGAAATCTCCTACAAATAAAACAACCAGGTATGAAGTAGATTAAGAAAAAAAATGAGTAAAGATGGCCTAAGTATGGTCTACTGGTAACTACTGGGACTAACGATGTTACTTTGCCCATGATTTAACAGGTAAGGATTTGCAGGGTGACTTGAGGACTTGCAGTTCCTACCTCAGAAGCAGTTACAGCCCTGAGAACTACTGGACATCTGTCACTGGGTACAGGAAAAAGACTACAAATTAGATCAATGTTACCCCACGAAAGGAACGATAAAACCAGAGTAAAGTGAAGAAGACAGAAGATACCTAAGAACAACATTTCTGCCCGAGATGTAGCAAAACTCATTTCAGAGGTCAAAGAGATGGTGGCTCAAACGCATATCTACTTCACTACTAATTTATTTACTTATTTACCTTCATGGTGCTGGGGAATGAACCCACACATAAACTAGGCAAGTGCTCTACCACTGAGCCACCCCCCAGCCCTGCCTCCCTTACAGATTAAGGCAGGAGCCCCCAAGATCAGAAGACAGGAGAGGAGACAAGAGGTTAAGGGACAGATCAGGAGCAGAAGAGCTCATGAGGGCTGGGAACCAAGGAAATGGAGCGGCGTCTCTGTGGTAGAGCAAGGTGTGGATTCTCAGGAGCTGACTGATATCACCAGAATTCCAGACAGAGGAGAAAGTGATGTGAAAATGACAGGTGGATAGAAAAATTTAAAACACAGAGGTCCCCAGACCTCATATGATACGAAGGGAGTGAAACATTACCCTTTTACCTTTTTTATGTTTTGTTTTGTTTTTAAAAGACAGGCTTTCTCTGTGTAGCCCTGGCTATCTGGGAACTCAGTCTGAGGACCAGGTTGGCCTCACATTCAGAGATCTGCCTGCCTCTGCTTTCCAAGTGCTGGGATTAAAGGTGTGAGCCCCTGCCCAGACCCTGACTATTCTAATCAAAGACTGGGGAATTAGTCTCAGGAGGTGAGACAGGAAGTCTGGCTAGAATTACATGGGGCCCATAGAGGAGGAGGAGAGGGGTTGGGTATGGTATTTTTCCACACTTTCCAACCCCTCTGACAGTCTAGAGATGGGATTAGATAATTGAGCTAAGGCTGGCTTACTTCCCCAGCACTTCAAAAACAATACCTTTACTTTTTTAAAAAAATTTTACGCATTTGGGTATTTTGCCAGAATGTGTTTGTGCACCACATGTATGCAGAGCCCATGGAGGCCAGTAAAGGGCATCAGATCACCTGGAACTGGAGTTACAAACACCTGTGAGCCACCTTGTGGGTGCCGGGAATTGAGTATGGATCCTCTGGAAGAGCGGCCAGTGATCTTAACCATTGAGACAGGTCTTCAACCCACAATACCCTAATTTTTAAAAGTAAGTGGCAAACACCAAGAGTCACCAAGAGCAATACTTTCCAGCTTCACAGTTGGGGCATGTCATGTTTAAAATATTCAACCTGGGACTGAGGATGTAGCTTGCTTGGGAGTGTGCTTGCCTGGCATACATGAGACCCTGGGTTCAATTTTCCCATCACACAAAACCAAACAGTGAACCTACTCAGCAAATATGAATCCTTTGGGGCATCCTAAAATAATCTCACTGTAATACGATCTGTTCTTTGTGGTTTGTCTGTAATTTTGTCTTAGTTGAGCTGCGGATTGACCCTATGGCATCACGTATACTAGATAAGCACTTTGCTACTGAGATCCACTCGCATCCTTGTAAATACATTCGCTGTAAATACATTTACAAGTCAGGACATCCTGCTCCGTGACTTCGCCCACGGTCAGCCTCGAGGTGAGTGGCCGCTTCCCCCTTTCTCACACATGGCCTATCTCACAGGCAAACATGTCTCTTCTGCTCCTCATATCTGAGAGGACCGGCCACACGCAAGCTCCTTCCCTCTTCACCCACTCCTTCCCGCTCTCACCCTCTCAGAACTGCCTCCTCACCTCCAGGTCCACCACGTTAATTCTTTGTCTCTGCCTAATGGGGCCCTTGCTGCCTGCCTTCCCGCACTTTCTTCTCAGACTCTTGAGACACAAGAGTCCTTTTCTTTCACATTCTCTACCTCCTGACCTGGGCCCTAATTTGAACCGTTGCTTAGAAAATCTGTTAAGGTGGCCCGAGGAAACAATTGGGGCAGATGCATAAATGCAGGACATGCGGAGACCAGGTGGCCAACCCAGGGTTCCCAGGCCTCCGTGGCGGGAGGGGGTGGGCCTGAACTAAAGGATGGGGCCAGGGAAGCCTCTGCCAGAAGCCCAGTCCTGCTGCTCAACAGCCGGAGTGCCCACACAGGGGTGGCCTGGATGGGCTCTGAGAGTTGCCAGTTGGACAGACTGACCTAGACAATAATTAGGTCACGTTCAAGGTCTGCTGCACAGAACAAGACAGTTTCAGAGAAGACTGAATCTCTAAGTTTTCTGGATTCGCAAACACGCTAAGAACTGAGAGGCAAATCTGACCAGGTACTGAAAATTGTGACACACAGAACCTTCCAATGAATTCTTTTATGAGCTTTTGGAAACGACCCAGGTATTTGGCGAGCGCGGGGGAATCTAGTAGGTAGGCTTGATGAGGATCTGCACTGGGAAGGAATTTAAGATCAAGGTCAGGAGTGATTAATATACACACAGGAAGTCATCAACATTGAAGCAATATGAATCTCATTAAATCTTCAATAGCTTCCTATTGCCTGAAGGAACAGAGTGGTATTCTAATGATTAAAGCAATAACATTAAAGTAGAAAACAGCATTAGAAAATTAATCTGGCCCTTACAAAAGAAGCTACCATCAAGCCCTAACCATGAGCCTTCCTCCTCCAAGTCTCCTCAGAGGCAACTCCTCATTAGCACACTGTCTCCTCCCCAGCGGGAAGGCTTGGCCAACCTAACTGGTGACAAGCACTTGAGACCTTTTTCCTCTTCTTCTTCTTCCTCTTCTTCCTGTTCCTCTAACCTAGTTACCAGATAACCCCCCATGGTGAAGCCATCCCACTGCTCCTAGCCGCCTGCCCTGCCTCCAGTGTTCCTTGGCCCACGAAGCTTTCTCCTGCTGTGGCCCTCACTGTTTTTCTGTTTGCCGTGCCCCGCATTGCCCTCTGTAATCCCCTGAACAGCTGCTAGGCACAGAGCACGAAGTTGGGGGAAAATGACCGAGGGTGCCGGGAGCTGTTTCTTGAGGCAGCCATTCCTGGACGGGTCAGCCCTGCACAGTGTCAGCCGGCTGGCAGCGAGTCTAGCCAGGTGTCCCTTCGCCCTCATTTAGTTCTGTTTCATATCACAGGAAAATCATAATCTTACCTATGATACAGGTGGACATGCGAGGCCCCAAAGGCAGAGATCACAGGCTGAACTGAGAAGAACTGAGCTTGTTACATAGACTCTACATGGGATTTTTTTTTTTAAAAAATGAGACAGGGGTCTCTGCATAGTCCTGGCTGTCCTAGAAATCACTGTAGATCTGGCTAGCCACAACTCCAAACTCACAGAGATTTGCCTGTTTCGGACTCTGCCTCCCGAGCGCTGGGACTGGATGAGCACCACCATTCCCAGCTCTGTAGGAGCAATGTCTAAAGACCATAGTCTCTATCAGTGGTTTCCATGAGGACAAAGGCAGTTTTAGAAATGCCTCCTGAAGTGCAGCATCCTAACTGAAAAGCTCCCTCCTAAAGCAGGAGGAGGCCTAAGCTCAGGAAGCTCTCAAGGTTGCAGGTTCCCAGGTCCCTCCAAAGCTTGCATAAGCAGTGAACACTTGCTGGGGTGAGAAGCTGCCCACCTGTCAGGAAAGATGCTCCAGACAGTTGTAAGCTGCCACATGAGTGCTGGGAATTGAACTCAGGACCTCTGGAATAACACTCAGTACCCTTAACCATGGAGTCATCTATCCAGCCCTATTTTCCTTTTAAATACAGGGCCTCATGTAGCCCAGGCTGACCTCCAACTCAGCTATGTAGCCAAGGAAGAACAGAGCGCTAAGACCTCAGGATTAGTCACTACATCCAGCACCCAGTTTCCCTGATGCTGGGGTGGAGGCCAGAGCTTCATAGTAGGTGAGTACTCTACTAACTGAGTTACATCCTAGCTAACCCAGGCATGATCTCTTTAAACACTTCCGGCTTCCCAGTAAGGCAGGTGAGCTTTCGCCACCATTTCACAAAGAACTCACAGAGGTGAACTAATGCACCCCAATACATAACTAGCACAGGCAGGAAGCTGAGGACTTGAGAACCCACACCTTTAGCTATTGTTTACAGCCTGCCTCCTAGTGTGTGTGTGTGTGTGTGTGTGTGTGTGTGTGTGTGTGTGGTATTAGGGATCAAATCCATCTCATACATATCAGGTAAGTGCTCTACCACTGACCTGCACATATCCATAGTCTTCATACTTTTACAATCAGAAATTATAGTGCTTTCACCCCTAGAAAAGGAACCCCCACTCTCCCTTCACTGTCTCAGAGGCAGAGGCTCCCTCCCAACTTCCTAGGACTCTCCTCAGCCCCTTCTTACCTCTTTCAGGGCTTCTCTTCCTAGGAGGCCTCCTGATACTGAGATCTCCAGTGACCCTGCCTCCTGACTGTATTCTTTCTTTCCCACTTCTATGTATGGCCATTCTCTGTTTCAACAACAAAGCGAGGGCTGGAGCCATGGCTCAGCAGTTAAGAGCACTGGCTGCTTCCAGAGGACCCGGGTTCCATTCGAAGCACCCACATGGCAACTCACAACTGTCTGCAAATCCAGCCCCAAATGACTTGATGCTCTCTTTTGGGCTCCATGGGCATTGAATACATGTGGTACACAGATAAATAGCCCAGCAAAACATCCACACACATAAATAATTAATTAATTAATGCGAGGGATGGAAAGACAGCTCGGTCCGTAAGTATTCGCTGCACAAGTGTGAGGACCGTAGTTCGGATCCCCAGCACCTCCATCAAAAGCTAGACATAGTGTTCCATTTGCAATGCTAGTGCTGGACATGCAGAGGTGGGCAGATCCCTGGAGCGTATCAGCTGTTCTTCTTAGCTGAACTGGTCAGCGCCAAGTTCAGTGAGAGATCTTTTGTACCCATCTCCCCACAGACCCTGCTGCTCCCGGGGCTCCGCTTGTCCCCATCTCCCTGCGACTATGCACCATTCCTCTTTGATTCTACACTGCTGTCTAGCGGACTGCAAAGGCCTTCCCCAGAACATTCCGAGTCCTTGACCAGTAGATTAAAATGGAGACACCCTCTCATTTCCCTGTCCCTGTGCTCACTGCTGCCTAGCTGATGACACCTGAGTTGGCCATCAGAGTTTCCCATGACCAGATCCTGACCTCTTTTCATTGCCTATGAATCCATTCCACAAATCCTCTATCCTAAACACGGCCTGAGTGCTTCTGTGTCCTGGAAGTGTGTTTCCACCACCCTGCCTTAACGCCTTTGGAATGCCCTTCCTAAACCACTGACTGCCCTAATCATCCATGAGGATCAATGCTCACAGCTGATGAAGTAACGACTCTATCTCCCTACCCCCCCCCCGGCCCCTCCCCTGCTCCAGGAGCATCACATCATGCCGTACTGTCATACACACTATGAGGCTTGTTCCTCCAATCAAACTCACGATTACTTGGCACAGGCCAAAGCCACCCTCATGAAGAAGACACTCCAAGCCTTCCTTCCCTTCTACCCAGTTTTCTCCTCGCGCCCCTGCTCTCTGGCCTCACTAGGAATTCTCACCTTTGAACACTTTTTTTTTTTTCAAGCCAGGTTCTATCTATGTAGCTCTGGCTGTCCTGGAACTTACTATATAGACCAGGCTGTCCTTGAACTCACAGAGATCCACCTGCCTCTGCCATCCAGGGCTGGTGTAAAAGGTGTGCACCACTATGCCTGCCTTAGATACTTTTGTTTCTTCTTCTTCAAACTAACAGTTTCTTCTGCTTTCAGGTTATTCAATCTAATAGCAAAAGACACAGCTTTAAACATAGCAAAGTTTTTCTTCGTATGCAACAGCTGGCCTTGGCTAACTCTGTAATCCACCCTCCCCTTGCCAAACTCATGCCTCCTCTTTCCTGTTCTTTCTCCAACACCCACCTGGAAAATACCCATTCTATCCAGCCCTCTACCTCATCCCTGCCCAACGTCCCACAGACACTTAGCCTGGCTGGCCTTGAACTCACAGAGATCCACAGGCTGCGTACAGCACCACACCCAGCCCTTGTCCCTCTGTACTCAGACACACAAGGTGATACACACTGAAGGAAGTCACAAAGGATCGACAGACAGGCCACTGAGGGCACTGTCACTTCAGTGAGTCTCAGTCCTGTTAGGCAACCCTCCTCCTTACTGGTTGCCAGTTTCTTGCAGTACTTCCCAATCCTCCACCTCATTTCACCTGTAAACTTTAAAACAATGAAGTGTAAATCAATGAAGACAAGGGGTCCCCTCAGTTTTCTGTGTAATCTATTCCTTGTGTCGTTTCCTGACTCCCTCGGAGACAGGAGTCTGCCTGTCTTCCCTATATCTCATGTGCATGCCTCAGCTCAGCTGGCTCACCCTGGCGTCCCACCCAGGTGGTCCGCAACCCCCCACCCAACTCTGCTTTGGCTGCTTCTGAGCGCTTCCTCAACCTGCCTGGCATGTTAATCCAGCAGCAATTTCAGGGTTTTAGGCAAGAAGCTCTCCGTCTCTCCTGCCTTGACAAAGCTTTCTTTGTACTGGCAACCTCAGCTCCAGGCTAGCCAGCACAGTGATGCTCACTCCCAAGTCTCTACCGAATGGTCCACTGTGCCAGTTAGGGTGTCTACACATCAGGCTTCTCCGCTGCAGTAACTGACTGACATCTCTGAGTCCCTCAAGGACTGAGAACTTGTGAGAACAAGAACCAGACATTTCAAGTTCAGGACACCATTACTGGCATCTCCAGTAACCAGGCTCCTTTTGTGTTTCCACAACATTTAGACCAAATCTTTCCCCTTTTCTCTTTAACTTGTGCAGTAATACTTTATGGTCAGAGAATGTAGCTTTATAATTTTTGGTGTTGTTGCTTTTAGAACTATTAAGGCTTCTATTGGCATGAGTTATCAAGTTTTATCCTATTTCGTAAGTATCCGAGATTTTTTTGGTTGTTGCTTTACACATATTTGTAAAAATAAAAATAAAGGTAATGTTAAACCCAAAGCATCAAATTTAATTAAGTCAAAATTACTAATTATACATTCTGAACTTCAATAACCTTATTGTATCTACTTGTCAACTCTCAATCCCCAGTGTAACTGTGGTTTTCATCAATTTTTCCTTTTATTTCTAATAGCTCCTGCCTCATGTATCTCAACACATTATTTGATTCGCTATTAATAACTTTATCGTAGCATAATTAACTAGTCACTTTCCATTCAGCCATTCAAGAAAATTCTTCACTGAATTTTATATGTCAGACATTATTCGAGGCGCCTGACAAACGTCGGGAGAACAAAAGAAACACGACTCCTCGCAGCTCTCTCTCGCCTTCCGCTGGAGACGGGTGCCAGGCGATCAGCCTGACAAGGAAACTGCGATGTACAGTGAGGGCCTTCTGAGGCCTTGCAAGGGCTCGACTTTTACTCTGAGGGTTTTCAGCAAAAGAATGACATGATCTGATTTACATTTTCATAAGATCAGTCAGTCTGCTAATGTTCACAATAGAATACAGAGGGCAAGGAAGGATAGAGACACAGAGGCCAGTACAACTGCATCAATCCAAGGAAGAGATGATACTGGTTAAAATCAGGTCGTAACAGTGGGAGCAAGATTAAAAAAAAAAAAAGGTTTGATTTCTGGGTGTAACTTTTCATTTATTTACCATTTGTTTGTTTTTGACATTATTGTTAATTAGACAGGGTTTCTCTGTGTAGCCCTGGCTGTCCTGGAACTAGCTTTGTAGCCAGGCTGGCCTTGAACTCAGAGATTCACCTGCCTCTGCCTTCCTTCTGAGTGCTGAAATTAAAGGCGTGCGCCACTACCGCTGGGCCCAATGAGTTTATTAAATAGATTTCTAAAGAGACTAAACACTGAAGAAGAAGAAGAAAAAAGAAAGAAATGAGGGTGATTGAAAGTTGATAAGAAATCTGAAAATATCACATTGGGGCTGGGGAATTGGTTCAGCAGGGAAAGTTCTAGTTATCCAAACATGAGGATGTGCGCTTGATCCTACATCCACATAAAAGAGCTGAGCGCTAGGGTGTGTGCCTGTAATCCCAGGGCACTGGTAGAAGGTGGGAGTGGCAAACAGAAACAGTGAGAGACCACGGCTCAAAAAAGGAAGGTGGAACCAGATGTGGTAGCTAACCTTCAGTTTTAGCACTTGGAAAGCAGAAGCAAACAACTCCCTGAGTTCTAGGCCAGCCTGGTCTATATAGAGAAGTCCAGGCCAGCCAGGTCTACACATAGTGAGACCCTATCTTGTTTGTTTGTTTTACAACAGGGTTTCTCTGTGTAACCTATCCTAGCTGTCCTGGAACTAGCTCTCGTAGACCAGGCTGACCTCAGACTCACAGAGATCCACCTGCCTCTACCTCCCAAGTGCTGGGATTGAAGGTGTGCGCTACCACCGCCCGGCAAGAGACCCGGTCTTAATGAAAAAGGTGGAAAGTAATAAAGGAAGGACTCCCATTGTGAACCCATGGCCTCCACAGGCTCACAAACAGGTAAGCACACCCCACACATATCCATGTACATGCAAATCACACGTAAACACAAAATTTGTAAAAAGCTACACTGTATAATTTATATAGGTGAACTGTATGCCAAATACGCTGGTTTTTCTTTTTTTTTTTTTTTTATTGACATCAGTTAGCCTGAGCACGGCAGCACAAAGATATAATCTCAGCACTCAGGAGGCCTGTATGGGCTACAAAGCAAGACCCGCTTGAGAAACAAACTAATACAAACAAAACTTATTAACAACTAAGGTGAGAATGGGGGGGAAGAGTACTTACTACAAATCCAGTCTCGGGGATGTAAACATATTGACATGTTGATTTTGAGGTGTATATTAAGTGAAAATGCTCAGTGGTCAGTAGATACCACCCCTTACTGGTATCAGTAACCCCTGGAATCCTACAGCTTGATGGATGTTGTTTAGAGTCACGATCTTAATGACATTATTAAGGGGCTGGTGAGTCTAGACACGGACTGCAAACTACTTATAACCTGCTCAGTGTTAAAACTGCTGCCTTGCTTTTCACAATGGATTCTTCTCTGTGAACAAGCTTTGCCTTCTAGCTCAGTTCTGGAAACCTGGTAAAGGTAGAATGTCAGCTGTGACACGGAGCAACACGATTTGTGAAGGAAGCGACCATGGTAGCTAGTTTTATGTCAACTTGACACATGCTACCTCATCTGAGAGGCGGGGCCTCAGCTGAAAAAAAATGTCACCATAAGATCAAGCTACAAGCAAAACTGCAGGGCATCTTCTTAATTAGTGATTGTTTGGAGCCTGGGCCATTGAGGATGGGGACACCCTGGGGCTGGCGGTCCTGGGTTCTATAAGAAAGCAGGCTGAGCAAGCCATGAGGAGCAAGCAAGTAAGCAACACCCCTCTATGGCCTCTCATTCAGCTCCTGCCTCCAGGTTTCTGCCCTGTTTGAATTCCTATCCTGACTTCCTTTAATGATGAACAGAGCTAGGGAAGTGTAAGCCAAATAAACTATAGTGAGTTCTCCATTACTCTAGAATACAAGAGATCCTGTCTAAAATCAAAACAAACCTTCTTCTATTTATGGCAGCATCACCACTTTAAGAATTCCTCTGTATTAAGCAACTAGGCAAACATGTGGACCAACCAGTTGTTGGCACTACATAGTGAAGTAATGCAGAGGACAGTGAGCCTTAAAAGAAAACAAATTAATCACTCCCCCACCCCCCAGATTTCTGCTCTGCAAAACCTTCCCAAATGTGGCACTGGAAAGTGAAGCCATGAACCATCTGAGGCTTGGCTAAGTCAGAGAACAGAGGTTTTGGTTCAAAAGCAGCTGGAAAAGAGGCATGGCATGCCACAAGGTTATTAAGACTAAGCTGCTGCTGACTGAGAGCTGAACCGATTCCAGAGTTTGCAGTGCTGGTAGATGTAGAAGCCCCAGCTTAAGTCCCAGAGCCAACACACTTCCCTGAGAAAACCTCACAAAGCCTCCCAACCCCAACAGTATTCAGCTGAGACCCCAGAAAGTCTACAGCTTAGGAGTTAAGAATCACTCCTGCTAACAGAGTTAGAGTGGACCAATTCCATCTAACTGGTTGCCTGTCTTTGTAAATAAAGTTTTATTGGAACATAGCTATGCTCACTTGCACCTGGAAGAGTTGAGAAGTTGTAATAGTAAATGCTCATAAATGCCTAAGATACTACCTGGCCTTTACTGAACTCTACTTTGGAGTAAGACTCCTTGTATTTTCCTGAAGAATAAGGGCAAAACCCAAAAAGATTTGTTCTAACAAAGAATAACACCTGGCAGAATCAAACTACTGCCTAACACTCAACATATTGTAAAGAAAATCATTATCATCTCTAAAAGATATCCATTGTGTCTGGGCATGGTGGCGCATGCCTTTAATTCTAGCACTCAGGAAACGGAGGCAGTCAGATCGCTGTGAGTTCGAGGCCAGCCTGGTCTACATAGTGAGTTCCAGGATAGCTAGGGCTGTTATACAGAGAAATCCTGCCTCAAAAAACCAAGAAGAAAAAAGATATCTATTGTGAGACATATACAATTAAATATTACATGAGGGAGATGGAGAGATAGCTCAGTGGTTAAGAGCACTGACTGCTCATCTAAGTTCAGTTCCCAGAACCCACATGGCAGCTCACAACTGTCTGTAACTCCAGTTCCAGGGGACCAACACCCATGGCCAAAAAAAAAAAAAAAAAAAACCAACGCATATAAAATAAAAATAAATAAAATTTAAAAATATTACATGAGATATGAAGCAGGAAAATATAAATAAGAAGAAGTTAATAAAACAGACTATGAATAACCCAGATTTCAAATGTTTAAAATAGCTGTTATAAGCTGGAGAGATGGCTCAATAGTTAAGAAAACTTATTGCTCTTGCCAGTTGGATTGCCATAATGCCTATCTTGGGACTCACAATTGCCTCTAACTCCAGTTCCAGAAGATCTGACTCCCACTGGCCTCATCAGGTACCTGCATATATGTAGTGCATGTAAATTCATGCAGGAACACACACATACACATAAATAAAAACTAAATCTTTTTTTAAAGTTGTTATGCTTACTGGGTGGGGTGGCACATGCTTGTAATCTCAATTTTTTTTTTTTTTTTTTTTTTAGNTTTTTTTTTTTTTTTTTTGAGAAGGCAGGAGGACCAAAAATTCAAGGCCATTCTACAGAAGACACTTGTTAGGACAGTTGTTAGAAATGTCTACTAATGAGTGAATGGCTGGGAAATTTGAACAGAGAAATGGGGGGAGGGGGGATGCCCAGTACTGTGGTTCACACCTCTAATCTCAGCACACAGGAGGTAGAGGCAGGAGGATCAGGAGTTCAAGGACACCTTGGACTATAAGAGACTATGTCTTAAACAAACAGCTAAATGGCAAGTCTAGAAATAAGTACAATATATATGAGGCGGAGTGGGATTTTCTGTCTTTTTTGCCTTTTATTTCCGCTTGTGGGGCTGGAGTTGGAACCCCAAACCTGGGCCTCATGGGTGTTAACCAAGAGTTTAGCCACTGAGCTACACTCCCAGCCCCTAGGCTTATTCTTGAGAGATACACAATGAAAAGAATCTATAAATGAAGTGATATATACCTAGGACATATTTTAAGATAATACAGTTGGGGAAGCAATGTGGCTGGGGAGGAGGAGGAACAGGTGTCTCTAAACGTGTGGCCTGCAGACGCAAACGCCGAGTTTGCTGCTTTGTTCTCTGTCTTCCGTGTATTTGAAACTTCTCATATTAAGAACATTTCAAAGGCAAAAAAAAGAAAAAAGAAAAAATCTATTTTTCACAATAACAAGTTGTTTTAAGTGTAAAAGACTATTTAAGTGATGCTCTGTGTTCATATAGTGATGGGCTCACCCCTGCCCAAATCTCTAAAATTTGTTAGACGCCGTACATTTTCACAATTTTTGAATGCTTTGGAGAACATAGGCATTTCATAAAAGCTGAGTGTTTTATTTCACGAAACTGAAGGTATGCCATTCCCTGTATGTATTATAAACTTAGATAGACATATACACACAAATCCAGGTATCTGACTTCACAAGCAGGGGTTGTTTTAAGCTAAACTGGACAGGTGAGGTGGCTCGATGGTAAAGGCACTTATCACCAAACCTGATGACCTGAGTTCAACCTCTGAAACCCAGACGATGGAACTCCCTGAAGTTCTCCTATGACCTTTGTATGCACATCTTGGCACCTGCTTGCGCACACACTTACACAATAAACAGACGAATACATGTAATTTTAAACATAAACTAATAGTCCTACAATTTGATTTTTCCAAACAATTATATTTTGAGGGTACCGTTCCATGTCAAAGTCAACTTTTTTATGCATCCTTAGATAAACATAGACACACAAAGATGTCGGCATATCTGATTTCACACAAGACTGTATTAAGTTAACCTGAGCTGGTGAGGTGGCTCGGAAGGCATATAATAAGTGCTGGATATCACTATGAAAATACTTACCTCCTAAAACCGTTCCTATCTGCCTGGCACTTAAGTAGTCCCTTAAGTCGTTGGTGCTACGTTTTCTCCATCCTTGAACCAGTTTCTGAGTTCTTTCCAGAAAAAAAATCAGAGCCTATACTAACTCAACAATGATTCACCTCAATCGTACCTGCTTGGAATGACTTGGGCATCATAAGTTCTCTTAAGTCATCATAAGAGTAATCACATTTTACAAGTTCCTCAAAGAGAAGACATGCCAATACAAAAGCGCATTTCACAGGCGTCGCCATTATATATGTCTGTAACACTAATCACACAAGTAAAATGGTGTAAGAAAACTTTAGGCAACGACCCGCAAATCTCAAGGACTAACCACTCAGCGACATGGTCCAGGAAAGGAGTGGACAAACGTGTGTCTGTGTTTCTGTAGCGTGCCAGTGTGTATCGTGTGTGTGGGTCTGACTGAAAGCACGCACGTGCGTGCCGCGTCCACACGCGGTTTTATCACTGAGCGCGGAGCCCTGGAGCGGTCGTACGCCGATCGCTTACCTCCACGGACGAACAGGTGGACGCCGATGGGCGCCGCCATGTTGGCTCCGGTCACGTGGCCAGGAGAGCCCCTCGCAGCTCCGCCCACTGGAGTTGCCGCGCTGCCAAAGCCCACAGGCGCCGACGCAGCCGAAGGGGAGTGCGCGTGCGCGTGAGGTGGACTGCGGGAACCCGGGCTCGCTAGTGGCTCTGGTAGCCCCGCCAGCAGCTCCGCCTGAGGCCAGCACGCTCCAGGCACGAGAGGCTGGCTCCGGCCGCAGCTTTTGCTGGGTGCCATGGCGCCCTTCTGGGATGGAAGAAAACTGTCAGGTAAGTGTGGCTTCCAGTCTTTACAGCATCAACGTTTCGGTGCATGGAAACAATGAAGTTGGTCGGGAAATAGAACACAATTTAGTGTGCAACATAGCACTTTGCATCGTCTTCCACTCTGTTACAACTTATTTCCCGGCAGTTAGTTGAAAGGCAGAATGTGGTTCAAACTGCTCAGCTGCCCTTTGCTGTGTTAGAACCCAAATTACTCAGCAGAGACTCCAGGATAGAATAGCTAGGACACCTGTGTGCCCCAGTGGGTCTCTTCAGGGGTTTTCACTTTCCCCAGTTACACTTCCTGCTTGGCAGTATTAACTGGTGTTGTTCCTTTAGACATTTAAAAGATGACCCTGTCAGTATGCATAGCCCACAGATGAACCCCATGGAAAGCCAAGTATGAGTGAAGCGAGGCAGCTGGTGTATCCTCGATGGTACTGTTGCCCTTTTTTTTTTTTTTTTTTAAACTATCTGCCCTTGTTCTGGTGTGGATCAACCGGTCATGGACCATGTGGTACCCATCTTGTTAGCCTCCGGTGCGCAGCAGAGAACATGATATCCCCAGGTGTGTATAGTGAAGCAGCCCAAACTGTGGGTGTAGCAGTTGCTGGACTTTGAATGCAGTCAAGATCAGTAAGGATTCTCTGTGAAGGTGTGGGCATCTTCTAATTGATTTTAAAGACGCCATGCTGAGGGGAGCATGGTGGAGCATACCTTTAATCCCAGAACTCTAGAGGCAGAGTCCAGAGGATCTCTGAGAGTTCAAAGGCAGCCTGTCTTGACCCTGCCCCAAGACAAAACAACAAACAAGCAAAAACAGAAAAGGATTCACAGACTCAGTGACAAGTTAGACCATTCAGAGATGAGTTAAAGGGAAAGCACAAGGCCTTCCTCACCTCAGCACGCCACAGTCCCTCAGTCCAGACCTCAGCCTTACCTTTAAGTGAAGTCACATGCTCATAAATTTTACCCTTTCTACTCCTCCTGAAGCTCAAATCCAAGAACACTTAATCCAAGCTCGTTCTTTTTGAGAATGCACATAATATGTTTTGAACAAAACCACTCCCGTGTCCTCCCACGAGACCATCCCTATCCTCCTACTCCAACCCATTTCTCCCACCACTTTCCCCTCCCAAGTTCATATACTTTTTTTTAACCCCCTGAGCCTACTTAATCCTGCTACCGTGCACCTGTATGTAGGGCCATCAACTGGAGCACAGATATCTGATCAGGGCCAGAAATCCTGAAGAAAACTGACCCTCCCTTCCCCAGTAGCCATCAATTGCCAACCCTCAGCTAAGGGTGGGGCTTCATGACCTCCTCCTGGTCCCTGTTGAGGTCTTTGCTAGCTACGTCTTGCGCAAGTAGTCATAGCCACTATGAATTCATGTGTGCATTGGCCCTGTTGAGTCAAGAAACCCCTGTTTCATAGCAGTTAACCTACTACCTCTGGCTCTCAGAATCTTTCCATAACTCCCTTCTTATGAAACGATTCCCTGAGCCTTGGAGTAAGAGAATCTAATATATATGCCCCGTTTAGGGGTGAGCACAGTCTTGCATGTTGACTAGTTATAAGTCTTTATATTAATCTCCTACTACTGCAAAAGGAAACTTCTCCCACGAAGGTTAAGAAATGCACTAATGGGGCTGGAGAGATGGTTCAGTGGTTAAGAGCATTGTCTGCTCTTCCAAAGGCCCTGAGTTCAATTCCCAGCAACCACATGGTGGCTCACAACCATCTGTAATGAGATCTGGTGCCCTCTTCTGGCCTGCAGGCATACACACAGACAGAATATTGTATACATAATAAATAAATAATTAAAAAAGAAAAGAAAATGTTTTAAAAAAAANAAGGCCCTGAGTTCAATTCCCAGCAACCACATGGTGGCTCACAACCATCTGTAATGAGATCTGGTGCCCTCTTCTGGCCTGCAGGCATACACACAGACAGAATATTGTATACATAACAAATAAATATTTTTTAAAAACGCACTTATGTGCAGGTATAGAGATAACTTAAGAGCTGGGCATTAGTGGTGCACACCGTTAATCCTAGCACTCAGGAGGCAGAGGCAGGTGGATCTCTGAGTTTGAGGCCAGCCTGGGTTGTGAGTAAACCTCTGAAGGCTGCAGTTTAGAGATTTACATATTTTTCTAGGATCACCCACAATGAAGCTATTTTTTTCAAACCTAGACTGTAAAAAGGGCTTGTATTAGTAATGTTTCTGTTGCTCTTATAGAAACCTCACAACCAAGGCAACTTACAAGAAGAAGAGTGTATTTGGGTTCATAGTCCCAGGGAGATTAGAGTCCCTCGTGGTGGGGAAGTGTGGCAGCAAGCAAGCAAGCAGGCCTGGTGTCTAGGGCAGGAAGATGAACGGAGTGGAGAGAGTGGACTGGGAATGGGGGAGGCTTTACAATCTCTGAGCCCCTGTACTTCCTCCAGCAAAGCTGCATCACCTAAACCTCCCCAACAGCGCCACCAACCAGGAACCAGGTGTTCAAATACTTAAGCCAGTGGGGGACATTTCTCATTCAGACCACCACAGGGGCAAAGGTATTTGTCCTATTTGGTTTTTCATTAACTAGACTCACGCTGGAGTTGCCTAGGAAGAGGCATCTCTGTTGAGAAAATGCCACCTCAGATTATCTGTCGACAAGTCTGTGGGGACGTTTTCTTGATTAGTGGTTGCTGTGGGACGGCCCATCTCATGGTGGGAGGTTGCTACCCGTGGGCTGGTGGTCCTGGGTGCTCTAAAGAAGCAGACTGAGCAAACCAGTAGGCAGCATTTCTCCGTGACCCCTGCTTCAATTCCTGCCTCCAGATCCTTGCCTCCGAGTTCCTTCCCTGACTTCCCCTCATGATGGACTACAGCTGTGTGCTGAAATAACACCCTTTCCAACCCAAGTTGCTTTTGGTCCTGATGCTTATCACAGGGATAGAAAGAGAACTAGGACAAGGTTTATGGGAGCATTTGTCACATACGGACACATTGTCAAGCTAACTGGACCTGATACAGTACGAACAAGGTTGGTTCCCTGGTCCACTGGGGGGAACTGGTGGCTAAGGACCCCCCACAGCTTCCTGGGGCTTGTTTAGATGTAGCCGCTTTCATTCTCTTTTCCTGACCCTGCTTCTTAGTTTTGCCCTCTGCATTTCCCCCTGGAAACTTAGCCTTCTGATTTGATTTCAGGATAATTTCTTAACCTTTTACTCTGTGGCTTGAGAAGAACATTTCCAATCCTATCCTTTAATTTGCCCAGTTTTAGGATGAAGAAATGCTTTATTTATTTATGCGTTTTAAGCCAAATGAGCATTTCTTTCCATGAGCCAGGACTGTGCATAAACATACCCTTTGTGCACTGCAGAGACCAGTCTCAGTGCTGACTGGACCCCTTGTTCCACATTGAACAATTATATGTTTGGGCAGGTGGTCTCTGGGGTACTCTTTTAACAAGCCTGAGGGCAGAATGTGATGTGTCCCCCACCAGCTATTCGAGGTAATCATGTATATGTTACTGAATCATCTAGAAGTACTTTTAGAGAAAATAGATAAATTCTCCACGTTGCATAAGGAAAGCAATGCCACGTGTGCGGGCAGGAGGCCGTTGTGAAGTGGGTTTCTCTTTGTTATTGCTGTGTGTCCTGCAGGACCAAGGCTGGGTGCCAGGCAAGAGAGGGAAGGAGTTGTAGTGATACAACCGCCCTCCTCTTCTTTCCTGACATAGTCTCAGTCCTAGAATTCCTATGCAAATGAAGCCCCTGGCACCTATTCTATTCAAGCAACCCTAGACATTTATAGACAAGGGACCAGCAGATACCTTGAATGCTTCTCTTGAGCATTCTTTTTTTTTCTTTCCCTTTTTCCTTTTATTTATTTATTTTGGTTTTTTTGAGTCAGTGTTTCTCTATTATAGCCACTTTTTGTCTAAATAAAAAGGGAAGGTTTTAACTTTAACATAGTAAAATTATATACAATAAGAACAATGATCAGTTATTGTTTAGCTAAAAATGAAAGGTATTGACATTACAATAAAATGAAACTATATAAAATAAAAACAATTATCAAGTAAGAATTGCATTTATAATGCTCAGTCCATTTGTATTTGGCAAATTCCAAGAAAATATACCATTATCCTGTCTTGGAGAGTCCAAAGTTTCATACCTAATTTACTTTCTGTCATAACTAAGGAAAACTATAACTATCTAGTCTTCAACCCATCAGAAACCTGAGTAAACAGGAAGTGAAGAGAAAAGAACTTCTAAAACTATAGGGATGTCAGACATCTGGCTGTCTGGACAGTCCCTTCAAGGTTCCTTTGTAACATTGGGGCATCCATCATTGGTCTACAGGCCTAGAATATCAGAAAGAGTTTTTTGTGAAGCAGAAACTTTTGAAGGACCATCCAACCTTGGCTTGGCAAAGTTTGGCAGTCACCTTTGATGTCCTGTTCGTCCAGTTTGGACAGCATACTGTCACCAGTCAAGGCAAAGGTAGTTTCTTGCCCAATGGCTAGATTTGACACATTAAAAGCAAACTCTGTTTGAAGGTTCTTCAATGCCCATCATCCTTTTTTTTTTTTTAAAGTAAATTGGTGCTCTCAGGAGCAGACAAGTCTCTTTGTCATGAAAGACTTATGTTATTAAAACATTTTAAATGCCATATTTTGTAGGTTTCTGAAGTATTTGAAGACCATCTATTTAAAATATATTTATTTGACCTTGAAAACATACCTAACATGACTATAAATTTGATTATTATAGATACTTAACTATTAACCTGTCTTTATTACCCTAAAAAGCTTTTGAGTACTAAAACTTATATTACATTTTTAAATGAGCTGCAAAGATACAATACCTTAAACAAGAGTAGAAACATACATACAGTATAAAAAATAACCTTAAGTTTCTATCAATATACAAAATATCTTAAATAAGAGTAGAAATGTATATACAGTATAACAAAAATAACCTTAAATTTGTATTAATTTACAAAAATCCATCCCAGTGTAAACTATTTGAGACTAGTAGTTGCTCTTTTAGTTTGAAAGTAGATTCAATAATCTACCCTTCTATCATTTTCCTTTTTCTTGTCAAAATAAGATCTTTGAATCTAATCTTCTTTTCTTAGTTTTCTCCCTGATCATAACCAATTACAACATGTAACCAAACCCCCTAAATGATCTACCAAATGACCAAAAACCACCCACCCACCCCAACTCTTGGTAATCTGGGTGTGTACCATTAAGCCACAACTCTATGGAGTTTCAAGGTCCCTGCCATCACTGAAAAGCACGCAGAGCATGCAGTTGGCTGTTCATCAATACCATTTAAGTGTTTGGTGGTGGAGCCTCTTAAAAGAGCTGCAAGGTTTTTGCAGCTAAAGCTGAATCAGGAAGCCTCTTAAATGAGACATGCTTGTCTCTAGCAAACAGAGCCCACCTGAGAAGATGCTGCTACCAAGAAGCTGTGTGCGACTCTGTTCTTTTGTGTCTGGAATTACCTCCCAAGCTCTTTCAGGTTTTATGTGGATATAGTTGTCCATGTTGGCGCCATTTTGTTGACCGAGATTTCTGTCCTGCCCAGTCCCATAGTCGTTCAGTCCCAAAGAAACACAAAAGAGGCCTATATTAATTATAAACTGGTTGGCCTATTAGCTCAGGCTTCTTATTAACTAATTCTTACATCTTACATTAACCCATTATTCTTGTCTGTGTTAGCCACATGGCTTGGAATCTTTGTCAGCAAAGGAGTCGCATCTTGCTTCCTCTGCAGCTTGGTGACAACTGCAGACTGAGCTTTCCTCTTCCCAGAATTCTCCTGTTCTCATCGCCCATCCTCTACTTCCTGTCTGGTTGTCTTGCCTATACTATACTTCCTGCCTGGCTACTAGCCAATCAGCATTTTATTAAAATAATACAAGTGAGAGGATAAAAGACCATTGTCCCACAGTAGCAGAGCCTGCAGGCGACTGCATGTTTGGGGTTCTGGATGCGGCTGTTGTGGGGAGATCACAACAGAAAAAAAATTCCTGGTGGGAGAAGCTGGTGACCCACAGCAGTGGGGAAGTGGCAGCTTAAAAAACACCCAAGTGATCTTACCACAAATTGGACAACAGATATTGTGGCTTCTTTTATTGTTTTGTTAAAATTAAAGCTTGGGAGTCAAATATTAGTGAATAAATCTAATAGATCCATGGAGCAATGGAGAAATGAGCACCTGAACCTCTTCTCCACCTTTCCAGATCAAAACGACTCACCTCCTTATTCCTCTGTGTCCCTCTATCTTCCTTTGAATCAGCCAGCAAACCCTATGGTCCACTCCAGTGGCCGTCTCAGAACAATAACACAAACAAATCTCTAGCAACATGGGCTATCTGAGCTCCTGCCTCAAACAAACAGGCAAAAAACTATGCATTTATCCAAGAGCTCTAAATGAAAGTATGAATCATTAGAATTTGCTATATTCCCCAACTGATAACTCCTGGGATATATATATATATATATATATATATATATACACATATATACATGTATATATGTGTATATATATTATAAGCACTTGCTTATATATTTTTGGAGAAAGAAAATTTCCATTTATAGTGGGGATGACTTCCAGGAAAATTGAGTTATTGATCACTAAACACACAAGTGCCCACCCTAGGCCCCAAAGAGGTATAATGTTTTCCTTCCTGACATCACTGGAAAACTGAGACTCACGCGGTCCCTAGACCATCCATCACAAAGACTAAGTTATAAGCTCCCCTGAGCAGTGTCAAATCTAAGGATGTTGCAAATTGTAGCCATCCCTGGCCGACAAGAGCTGAGAAAATTTTGGAACTTTAAAGGCACAGGTTGCAGAAAATGGTACCTGCTGGATCTCCTTCGCCGCCTGCAGAGATAAAGGGGGAAGGAGGGTAAGAAGGAGGACAGGCATGCTTCTTTTAGTGTCCCTAAGCCATCGGTGCAGAAGAATAGAGCACATGTGTTCTCTTGATCACCTTGTTGGAAGTTTGTAAAAGGTTGTTTGTGTTTTTCTTCTCTGTTCACATGTATAATAATATCTGCTCTTAAAAACATTGCAAAATTACAGGATTGTACAATAGTAGTAATAATAATAAACCTCCCAACTTGTTTGCCAGGCAGTGACAGTTAATAATTGTTGTTTATCCATTAAGACTGTTTTTTATGCATATCTCATGTGCATTTTTCTATCGTGGCCTATTTTCTTGTTTTATTCTCTTATTCATTTGGCCATTAATATGAAAGGTTGAATATTTGTGTGTGCGATTTGCTTTTCTTCCTTCTTTCTTTCCTTTCTTCCTTTTTTTTTTCCCCCTTCAAGACAGGGTTTCTTTATATACCCCTGGCTGTCCTGTAACCAGCTCTGTAGACCGGGCTGACCTGAAACTCACAGAGCTCCATCTGCCTCTGCTCAGCGGTGCTGGGATAAAATGTGTATGCACAACCCCCCACCCTGGCTGTGGGTGCTTTTCAATATTTCCTTCTTAAAAGCACAAAACACTGTAGTCGTTGATCAGTTAATCAAAAACTTCAGTAAGCAGCACTTGATCTGCTGAGGCAGGAGGATTAGCAGTTCAAGGCCAGCCTGGGCTGGCTATACAACAGACCCTGTCTCAGAAAAGGAAAGGGCCTGGGAGCTGCACCATGCAAACTTCAAAATAAGGATTTGATAATAGAAAACTAAGCTACCCCACCACCACCCCTCCTCCCACCCACTCCAGCCACACATACACATTGGCTGCAAATCTAAGTGGTGTGGTGCTTTAAAACCCTCCAACCCCCCTATCCCCCAGCTTTAGGACCTGCTCCCTCCCTTGGCCAATTCTATATTCAAGACCGAGACTTTGGCTGCAAAGTAGAAGGCATACCCTGCAAGCGCCTCGGCGCGCCCAGCAGCTTCAGCCGAGGAAGTACCCTGCCTGGAGTTTCTTCTCCGCATCTGACGCACAAGCACTCAGCATTTGCTTTCGCTTGATAAAGAATAAAGAAAGACAAGTGGCAGCTGCCTCAGGAGCAGACCAAAAACAAGCCTCGCTGGGCACCCCAGCCTTCACAAAGGCCGATTCAGAGGCTCACAGACAAACGGAGCAGCTGAAGACTTCAGCACGGTCACCTGCCCCAGTGTTAATTGCACATTTAAAGGACCGGCTAGGTGACCAGAGCGTATTTCCAACTGGCCTTTCATTAAGATGGACAGCAGAATGCAGATGAAGAACTGGAGTTGGGGTGGGGTTGGATGGTGGTGGCACACAGCTTGAAGCCCCCACCCCCCCTCCGCAAAGGCAGGCGGATCTCTCAGTTCAAGGCTAGCCTGGTCTGCTGAGCTAGTTCCTGGACAGCCAAAGCTACATAAAGAAACCCTGTGTCAAAAAAACAAAAGAACTGAAGATTGCTGCAAAGGTCACTGACTGCAGCCCTAGCCCCACCTCATTCCAACGAGACCACAAGGGCCAGGAAGATGGCCGGAGAAAAAGAGGAAGCCCTTTTCCAAGCTGTGTCGTTGTGAGATAACTGGGAGGTGTTTTCCTTTTAAAAGTATTAATCCTTTTTTGTTTGGTTTTCTCTGTGTAGCCTGGTTGCCCTAGAACGTGCTCTGTAGGCTAGGCTGTAATATGTGTGTACTGTTAAACCTGGGTTTCACATATGAGAAAGAATATGTATTTGTCTTTTTCCCACTTGTTAACCTTTCTTGTTCCTTAAGACTGTTCCTATCACATGTAAATATATTGATTTATATAAGTATGTATAAAATCTAGATTCTGAATATGGGAGAAAACATTGCAATATTTTTTTATGGTTTTTGTTTGTTCTTCATGACAGGGTTTTTCTTTGTGTAGCCCTGACTGTACTGGAACTCACTCTGTAGACCAGGCTGGCCTCGAACTCACAGATATCCACCTATCTCTGCCTCCTGGGTGCTGGGGTTTATGCTGTGTGTTGCTGCACCCAGTTCTGAACACAACTTATTTCACCTAACATGATGCTCTTCAGTTCTATCCATTTTTTTTTTGCAAATGAACCAATTTCATTTTTCTTTATGGCTGAATAAAACTCCATCATGTGTACCTATGTGTCATTATTCATCTAAACATGGGCATCCAGGCTGGTTCTGTGTCTTGGCTATAGTAAACGCTGTGTCAATAAACAAAACTGACTTTTGAAAAATAGTGTAGCAGTATCTATAAGGCACTCCTGTAGTCGTACAGTAATCTGTCAGACATGATTCAGTTTCATTCCTGTTGCTGTCCGTTTTGCATCAAATTGTTAATTTTTACAGATTTAGCTGCACTGCTAGTGTCCTCTGTTCGTAGTACCAGAGTGTCAAGGATGAAACAGTGTTTCTTCTAACTTTTCAATTTCATTTTTGCTTATTTTTCCATTTTTAGGTGTATGAGTGTTTTGCTTGCCTGTCTGTGCACCATGTGTGTGCTGGTGCCCGAGGAGGCCAGAAGAGGGCATCAGATCTCTGGAGCTAGCATTACAGATGGTTATGAGCACCTTGTGATTGTTGGAATTGAACTTTGGGTCCTCCAGAAGAGCAGCCAGTGCTCTTAACTACTGAGCTGTCTCTCCAACATTGTGTGTGTGTGGTCAGTTCTCTCCTTTTTATCGTGTGGGGTCCCTGATACTGAGTTCAGGTTATCTTACTTTGTGCCAAGGAGCATTACCCACTAATCCACCTCTTAAGTAGAAAAATTTTCCCATTAAAATGTTTACCAACAAAGTATGTTGTAGGAAGTCACTTGTTTGTTTTCCTGGCCGCCCAGACTCCCGAAATAATTACACAGAAACTATATTATTTAAATAGCTGCTTGGCCAATCACTTAAGTGTATTGCTAGCTAGCTCTTACATGTAGTATTAAACCATTTCCAGTATTTTTTTAAATATTTATTTATTATGTATACAATATCCTATCTGTGTGTATGTCTGCAGGCCAGAAGAGGGCATCAGACCTCATTACAGATGGTTGTGAGCCACCATGTGGTTGCCGGGAATTGAACTCAGGACCTTGGGAAGAGCAGGCAATGCTCTTAACCACTGAGCCATCTCTCCTGCCCTCCAGTATTTTTTTTAAAGGTTTCTCAAGACAGGGTTTCTCTGTAGCTTTGGAGCTTGTCCTGAAACTAGCTCTTGTAGACCAGGCTGGCCTCGAACTCACAGAGATCTGCCTGCCTCTGCCACCTGAGTGCTGGGATTAAAGGCATGCGCCACCACTGCCTGAATTTCCAGTATTTTATATTTTACCATGAGGCTTGTGGCCTACCAGCCTGTCTGTTGGCGGCTCCACGGTTTCTCTCTGACTCCACCTCCTTTTCCCCAGCATTGTTAGTTTTCCCTGCCTAGCTCTATTCTACCCTATCACGGACTCAAGACAGTTTCTTTATTAACCGATGGTATTCACAGCATACAGAGGGGAATCCCACATCAAAAGCACATGATAAACTGTGATTCATTTGAGAATCAAAGAAAATCATCGTCATTAGTATTGTTTCTGTATTACTGTCTTTTTTTTTTTTTTTTAACTATGTATTCCTGCCTTGCCTAGAACTAACTGCTGTGTAGACCAAGCTACCTGTGGACTCAGACACTCCGAATGCTAGACATAAAGGAAGGTATGTGCCATCACAGCCGGCTGTAGTAAGTTCTTCACTATCTCTTAGTGAATTCAGCTTTGTTTGTGAAGTCTGAAGAAATATTAACTGTTGTACACCCCTCACGTAAAAGCTCTGCTCATTTACTTCAGATAGACTTTAGAATTTTTCTGAGGCTTATAATTTTTTCTTTGACAATCATATAGAGATCAGTTACTGAAGAATATAATAATACTTAAGCCAAATTTTCTATGTGGTGGTATACACCTTTAATAAGCACTCAGAAGCAGAGGCAGGCTTAACTCTGTGCGTTCCGGGAAGTTTAATCTATATAACAAGTTCAAAGACAGACCGCCAGGGGTACCTGGTGAGACCTGTCCCAAAACCAAAGAAAGAAAAAGTTTTATTACTATCAAAGGAACACGGATATAGTATGTACTTATATTTTAAGTGGACTTATCATCTTCCAAGGCTTACGATGAAAAGCAATGGTTTCCTGTCCTGTGTTTTCCCAGTCTGACTCGCCTCAACCACTTAGAACCATTTCTTATCAGTTACTGCCCCAAACCATGCAGCTAGTTTATGGCATTTGCACTTTGGCTTTCTGATGGTACTCTTCCACCAAGTTCTAATTTCCTATTCCAGTTTGGAAGTTTTATTCTCAGACATGCTATCCACTTGCCACCCAGAGGTTTCTTTTATTGGAATCAGATTAATTTTGCTTTTTGTTCTTTAAACTTCAGTTTTAAAGCTACTTTTGGCACTGGGGGTTGAAGCTAGACCCTGGTAAATAATCTTCACTAGGTAAATAATCTACCTCTGTGCTAGATCCTACTCCAGCTCTTTGATTTTTACCTTCAAGTCGCTCCAATAAATCTCTGAATAACATCATCACGAAGTAAGTTTTCTAGTCTCAGATTTCTATGGAACTCTTTTGGGAGACTCTCAGACTTGACAGGTAATTTAGGTGTAACTTAGGCTGGAAGACTTTTGTCCTGCTGTCCTTCTAGCATGCAGCGTGGTTGATGTGCCTAGTGCACTAAGCTTTTTCATCGGACTTTCCTGGACTACCAGCCTGCAAATAATGACATGGAGATTTAGTATGAATGCTTGGCCTTAGCTTAGGCTTTTTCCCAACTAGCTTTTGTAACTCGGATTAGCCTGCTTCCATTAATCTACTTTCTGCCATATGGCATGTCCAACTTGCTCCTAGTCTGGTGGTGAAATACCCACCTCGATTCCTGCTCTTCCTCTCTCTCCCTTCCCCGAAAGGCCCACCTATTCTCTCCTGTCTATCTACTGGCCATTCAACTTTTTACTAAACAAATCATAGCAATACATCTTCAGTGTACAAAAAGATTATCCCAAAACAGGCTAGTGTTAAATTCCCTTGGGCCCACATTATTTGTATTTTTTCTCATAATAATTTAGACTATTTCATTTTATACTACATGCTATCAATAATATAGCATAAGTCAATTTTTTAAAAAATGGGTTTTTTTTTTTTGAGTGGTTTGCTTGCACACATGTCCGTGAACTACATGCCTACCTGGTGCCCACAGAGGCCAGAAGAAGGCATCAGATCGCCTGGAACTGGAGTTACAGTTATGAGCTGCCATATAGGTGCTGGGAATTAAACTGGGGTCTGTAAGCTGTATATGTTCACCACTGCTGAGCCATCTCTCCAGGGCCTTACACCTGTTTGTTTTTTGATGTTAACACGTTTACTGATGCACGCTCTAAACATCACTTTCCCAGCCGGGTGGTGGTAGCGCACGCCTTTAATCCCAGCACTTGGGAGGCAGAGGCAGGGGCATCTCTGTGAATTCGAGGCCAGCCTGGTATACAAGAGCTAGTTCCAGGACAAGCTCCAAAGCCACAAAGAAACCCTGTCTCGAAAAAAATCACTTTCCCTTATCATGGTTCTGTATAAAGCAGTTCATTTTGCTCCATTAGAAATGACTATTGAAAAATAGCTTCATTACTTCTATTATACGTGGTGTTTTATACGTTGTGATAAGCTTTTGCTAGAGCCCAGGCTGGCCTCAACTGATGAACTTTCTAGCTCTGCCTCCTGAGTGTTAGAATTATAGGCATGTACCATTCTGGGTTCAGACTGTATTTTTATGATGATTGTTTTATCTTAACGTTACTTATGTTTTATGCTAATGTCTATTTTTGGGTTAATATCTGATGTGAAATACAGGTTTTAGGGTGCACCTAGTTTCTGTTTTTCCTTGCTCAAAATAAGCAGATAGGCAGGAGTTTACATTTAAAGCATAGCCACCTAATTTCCAATGTAGGAAATCATATGGGGAACCAGCAGTAGGGAAAGGACCAACAAACACATGCATGAAAATGCTATAAAGAAACCCATTACTTTGTAAGCTGACTTTGAAAACTGTCAGACAGAAAAATCAAGACCGCTAAGATACATCCAAAGAAATGTGCTTTAATTACAGGGAAAAAACAAAACTTTAAAAATGTATGGTGTTTTTGACTTTAGATATTTATTTGCTGGTGTGTGCACAGAGGCCAAAGGAAGGTGCCAGGTGGCTTCTGGAATGCTCAAACTATTCTTTGACGCTTATTCTTTATTGGCTAGGCTGGAAACCAGCAACCTCCAGCAACCCTCCTGTTTCCGCTCTCCCAGAGCTGGGCTTACAGGACTGTGCTGGAGAACCAGTTTCTTACCTAGGTGCTGGCATCCAAGTTCCAGTCATGGCTGCACAGTGAGCACTCTTAAATCTTTGAGCCTTCTCTCCAGCTTATTTTTAGGTTTTGTTCGAGACAGGGTCTCACATAGAAACCTAGGCTGCCCTTGAACTCAAGGAAATACACCTGCTTCTGCCTTAAATGCTGGATTACAAGTGTCCACCACCAAACACAACTAAAATGTAAGATTATAGTAAAACTGGAAATATTTATCTTACAGCCATAAAGCACTACATCATAACTCATATTAAAGTATGTGGTGTATTACCACAACCAATCACTTACTATACTATTAAAGAAGAGAACACTGGTGTTTCACCAGCCATCTTTTATTAATGCAATATATGTTCATAAACTCTAGACAGTATTTTAAAATATACAATCTCTCAAACGGAATATTTCACTAAGGAGGACAATAGATAACTTTAGGGTCATCAGAGGTTTCACAGCACAATGCACAGGAATCTGCAGGTGTTCTGGGGAGCAGGAGCTTCACTCTTGAGCGAGTCGCTCAATGACACGCCGGTAGTCCTCTACCAACTCCTGAAAGCGCTCTTCCAGCTGCTCGTGCTGCACGCTTATTTCTATCTGGTTCATCTGGTTGGTCAGCTCTTCCGGTCTCAGGCATTTCTTCATCTTGGCAAGATCTCTTTGCTTTTTCTAAAAAAAAAAAAAAAAAAAATTGCTTTTTTTTCCCCAGACAAAGCATTTGCTTATATAGCTACAATTTTAAGCTTTACGTATTAAAAATAATAGTAGCTGGGCTAGAGATGGCTCAGCAGTTAAAAGTACTGACTGCTCAGAGAGGGCCTGCGTTCAATTTCCAGTACCCACATGGCAGCTCACAACCACTTATAACTCCAGTTCCAGGGGATCCAATACCCTTTTCTGAAACCCTGCAGGCTTCTGCATAAACCCAGGCACACACACACATAAAATAAATAAATTTAAAAAATAACAGTGGCAATGTGTTCAGTTTTGTCCTATGCAGGTTCTTCATTAGGAAACACAAAAACTATAAACCTTCCAAAGAGTTAACAAGGCCTATACTTGTGTCAAATGGTGGCAAACACATACATATGGCTGGTAACCAGCTCTGACCTAGGACTGATGGTGCACACTTACAATCCCAGCACTCAGACGTAGTTGGTACTCAATGCTATCCTGAGCTACATAAGACCTATTTCAAAAAAGTCATTATAAACAAAAACTATAAGCAATAACAAGTTGCCAGGGCTGGATATTAACTCAGAGTGCCTTACTCAGTGGAGGCATGCAAACATTTCTTAAATAAATAAAATACATTAATTGAAGATAACTGACACAATGTACAACTATTCTTATTTTACTGCAAAATGATTACTAGAGCTCACCAGTGACACTAGAATGGCCAACCAGGGAGCCCCAGGGATCTTCTTGTCCCCAATTCCCCCTAAATCTCCTATTAATAAGCAGAGAACACCACACTAGCATTTTTAGTGGGTTCTGGAGTTAATCTCAGGTTCTCATGCTTGTAAGGTTTTATGGACAGAGCCATTTCCTATCCTGTACACATCAAGGCTTTATAGAACGTGCTTTAAGAAAAAGCATGCAAAAATATCTGACAAACTGAACAAAAAATGTGAAAAGAACAAGTAAAATAATGGGATGAGTCTGGGCATTCAGGTTTTTAAAGGGTGTGTGTGTGTGAGAGAGAGAGAGAAACAACCCCCTAATGTCAGTTTTTAAGTGGCATAAAAACATTTATAGCTCAAGTCCTATAACTAATGGAAGAATATTTTCTTCTTCAATATAGCAGAATGATTTGCACTTTCCCATATCTGTCACTGTCTAGTTCCTCTTAAATACTGACAAGAATATAATGGTTAAAGGACTGGAGAGATGGCTCAGTGGTTAAGGGCACTTGTTGCTCTTCCAAAGGTCCCAGATTCAGTTCTCAGCAGCCACACGACAGCTCAAAACTGCCTTTCACTCCAGTTCTGGGGATGTCCTACTATTGTCTTTGCTGGCACCAGGCATGCATACAGTGCACACACATACATGCTGTCACTTATACATACACATTAAATAAAAATCTTAAAAATCTTTCTCCGATGCTTAAGAGACTCGAAAGTCTTACCTTATAAGGGCTAATTAGTCTTCTTTTAATGTCCAGTCGGTAGTTTCTGTATTGCTCAGCATCACTCATGTCAGTTACCAACAGCCGAAGAATTTCATAAACTCGTCTGGCATGTTGCTAAACAAATGAAACAAGAAAAACGTAACATTTTCATATTAAAGTGACAGTTTTTCTAAAAGAGCACAGCACATAGTTAACATCTATAATGGACAAAGAATAATAATGACTGGTAGAGGAAAAATAAAAGATAGTCTTTGCTCTCAAGAGATTAGTAGCTTTGCAAGTAACAAATGACTGAAGTGTTACAGGCCATGATGGTAGCACAGCTTGGGAATGTGGGAAGTGACTGAGGATTCTTGTGAAAATGAAAAGTAAAACCCGAGTGTTCTTGCTCAGTCTTTCTCCCTCATTCCTGTGAGTGCGTGTGTATCTGGGCATCTAACCCAAAGACTCACAAACCCTTGACAAGTGCTCTATCAATGAGCTAATATCCCCAGCCTCTAAGCTGAATCTGAAAAAGAAAGCATTATCCTAGAAATGGGAGCACACTGTATATAAATTTATGCACATGCATATACACATAGAACAGAGCAGCTTGTTATTGCTGGAGTTAAAAAAAAAAAAAAAAAGGAAGAAACCAGGGAAGAGAACTGACACACAGGGTTAAAAAAACAGACTCCAACCTAGTCACTATCAAGTTTTTCAATAGGAAGGAAAGTAATGTACCCAAATTTCTATTTGAAGTAAATAATCTTCTTTTTTTCTTCTTCTCTTTTTGAGACGGGGTTTCTCTGTGTAACAGTCTTAGCTATCCTGGAACTAGCACCATAGACCAGGCTCGCCTCATACTCACAAAGATCCACCTTGCCTCCTAAATGCTGGGATTAAAGGTGTGCACCATCACCTGGATTAAGTAAATAATTTTAAAGCTTAATACAAGTGGTGCAAAAGTAAGGGTAGAGAGATCAGTTAAACCACTAAGGGCTGTAGCTTAGTGGTGGAACACTAGCCCATAAGAGGTCCTAGAAGGAAGAAGAAAGGGGTGGAGGCAGAGACGGAGGGGAGAAGTGGGGAAGAAGCTAAACTACGGGATTGGGAAAATAGAAGATCTGGGATGGTCAGGCGATGGTGGCACACACCTTTAATCCCTGCACTCAGGAGGCAGAGGCAGGCGGATCTCTTTGAGCTCAAGGCCAGCCTGGTCTACAGAGCTAATTCCAGGACTGGCTCCTTAGCTACTGAGAAACCCTGTCTTGAACCAGCCCCCCCCCCCTCCACCAAAGACTTGGGATCAATTCCCAGCACCTACACGGAGGCTAAAAACCACCTATAACTCTAGTTCCAGGAAATCTGATGGCCTCTTATGTCCTCTACAGGTGCCTGGCACACATGAGATATACATGTGATCAGGTACATACACATACACAAAAAAAGAAAATATTTTTAAAAGCTAAGTTATTAAATTAGGCAATCTTCTCTTTCCCTTAAAAAATAAAAGCAATGAACACAATGAAAATACAAACTAAAACAGCATAAGTAAGAATACTAAGACAAGGCCTCTAGAGATGTATAAGGAGTAACTGGGGAAACTATGAAATGATTGGATTTTTACAGAGCAGAGAACAGACAGACAGGTGACCATCAAACTCAGTTCTAAAAGTTAAGGATTTCAACAGTTCAGCATTTATGTAAGAGGTCTGACTGTGCCCAGGAACAGTTAAAAAGACAGACTAAAGGGCTGAGGATAAAGCTAAGTGGTAACATACATACCTAGCATTTGGGTTCAATCCCCAGATAGCAGTGGAAAATGGGGCGAGGGGTTTACTGAAGCCAATGGAGCAGTACCTTTTCTGTTTGTTACTTCAATTGTGAATTTATGTTGGTGGGGAAGTAGGCTGTAGGAAGTCTGTGGGAAGGACTATTTCAACTTCCTAAAAGAGTTTGAGTTCAGTCTGAAAAACCAAGTACTATCTGGCCAGGTAAACAGAAGACATGTTCCTGATAAAGGAGTAGCAAGATTTGGCATTCGTGAGAAATTTTAAGAAACTCAGCAAAGCCAAGAACATGCACAAAGTTGGAAGGAAGCTGAAATTATCAAGGTGCAGATCAGACACAATGAGCTCAGCATGCCCTACTTAGCAGTTTCCTTTTTTTTTTTTGTTAAACCATCATTTGTTAAAAAATGTGTTCATATACACTTTAGAAGCTGAGCTATTAATTACTCAATAAATATAGGTTTGATATAGTAAATAGATATAAATTATTTCTAAATATATTTTCTTCATTTTAAATAGGAAGCTATTAAAGGGCAGAAGATGGGGAGTTTAGTTCACACTGTATTGTAAAAACTAATAAGCAGGATTTTGGCTATAGTTCTGAAGCCCAAGGAGAAAAATCTAGATTTGACAGTTTAGATGAAATCTCCCAAGCGGAATGAGAAAAAAAAATAAGCTTAAAGGAGTCTGAATAAGAGTTACATTTAAGAAGCATCTGAAAGAATACAAACTAGTGGAAGTGTTGCACTTAGGGTTAAAATGGTGCAGGGAAATCCAGGAACCATGAAGCTCTCAAAGCCAAGGTGGCCCGTAGTATCAAATGGCTTGTCCTTATCAGGAACACTCTGAAACTCATGAATTCATAATCCAATCCCTACCCACTCTTCAGAGAGTTTACTAAAGGCTATCCTGTCAAGACGAGTTAGAAAAAGAATTTCAAAAGTTGAATGAGGAAATTTCATTGGGCAGTTGTGGTCTTTAATCCCAGCATTTGGAAGGCTGAGGCAGGCTGATCTCTGTGAGATCTAGCCTAGTCTAACAGAGCAAATTCAAGACAGCAAGGACTACACATAGAAACCCTGTCTTGAAACACTCCCCCAAAAGGAAGTTTCATTAACTTTATTAGTTACAATGTGAATTTTCACACTAAAATTCATTTAAATGTGAAAAAGCACTGTCCCTCTCATGAAGTGCCCTGACTCTCATTATGAATATGTATTAGCATACAGAAATTCTTTGACATCCCATGTTTTTCCTACTCCTATATTTACTACTATAAAATTTAAACAAATACACAGAGCGTACAAAAATGATGGCTCAGTGGGTAAAGATATGTGTAGTCAAGCCTGATTACCTGAGTTTAATCCCTGGAGCCTATGGTAGAAGGAACAAACCAACCCTAGGGAGTTGTCCTCTGACCTTCACACTTGCACAGAGGAATGAGTATGCATGCCCCAAACCCAAACAAATAAAAATTAAAGTATAGAAACTGAAAATTACACATTGTCTTAGCACCTTTCTACTCATACATCTCCAGGGGTAGAACCACTTCATGGCTTAAGTGTTTTAGGACTAGAGAGACAGCTTATAAATTAAGAGCACTGGCTACTCTTTTAGAAGGCCTGGGTTCCTACATGGTGGCTCACAACTGTTAGTTCCAGGGGACCAGACACCTTCCAATCTCCTCAATACCAGGAACATAGCACAGACATACATGCAGGCAAAAACATCCATACACATATAATAAATTTTCCATCCAAAAAGCTTCATTTTAAAAAGACTTTACTGCATTTTTATATGGGGCTGGTGGTGCCAAAACACTTGTACCAAGGAGCATGTTAGAGGTCAGAACAACTTTCTGGAGTTGGCTTTCTCCTTCCGCCATGTGGGTCTTGGGGACTGAAGTCAGGTCATTAGGATTGGCAGCAAACTCCTTTACCCCCACTAAGATATTCTGCCAGCACGGTTTATCTTTTACTCACCTTTGATCTATTTATTATACTTAGTTATACTTAGTACAACATAAAATCTTCTTCTATCAAAAAGGAACATGAATACTTAGTACAGTGTAATATGTATCCCCTCATCATTCTGCCAATAAGGAAACTGAAGTACAAAACCATGAACTAAACTGCTCTAGATGACCGAGCCAAGTTCTAGATACAGGCTTGAACCTGGTAGTACGACTTTAGAACCTACGATGTAACCACTGTTGCTTCCCACACATCTTAATGTCCTTACAATAGTTAAGTACTTTAAAAAATAGACGTTTTCCTCCTACAAAATAAAAATTAAAAAATACCTTATTTATTTTGAACTTCTGTTGTGCTTGTATGGCCATATCTTCATGGAATCCTTGCATTAATCCTTCCCGGGAGAAACAGGGCAAATCCTGACAAAGCTTTACAAGCACAAAGTCTCTTAGTTTCACATAGCTTTTGGATGGATCTTCCGCTAAAAACAAAAACACAAATAACACAGCCTTTACCCAACACAGTTCCACCATCATTTGTAATCTCGGTAACGAGGTAATTTTCTGAAAGAAAATTATATACATAAAGATCATTCCTGATGTATGCTTTTATTGAAGACATCTATGCTTATGAAATGAGGGCTGCTGACTTTGCTATCGGTTGTTTGGCTGGAATGCCACCATATGCATATTTATTTTAACTGCAGTCAAAGTAGTAACAGAAATGAAATACTCAGTGGACAAATTTAAATGTATTCATTTTGGTAGTTAAGAATTCCAAGGTCAGGCCGGGTGGTGGTGGCGAACAGGCTCCAAAGCCACAGAGAAACCCTGTCTTGGAAAAAAAAAAAAAAAAAAAAAAGAAAAAAAAAATTCCAAGGTCAACTCTCACTTCCTTTTAAAAAACTTTTATTTATTGCTTGAGAATTTCATACAGCATATAATGTGTTTGACCAAGCCTCCTTTTTATTCTCCCCTCCAAATTCTCCCATATTCTCCAAATGCAGTGATGTCTTTAACCCAACAACTTTTATGACCCTCCAATAACTCTTGAAGAACACACTGAAGGACATGATTTTTGATCCTTCCTCCATCATTTCTGAATATCACACATCTTTTATGTTTTCCTATGGTCCACCTACATTAGATTAAGTAGCAGTCCAGTCAACATTGCAGCAAGATGGGTAGAAATAATACTCAACAGAGTTGTGTCATTCACAGATATAGGACCATGGTACGTTATCCCCCTTCTGTGTTTCCAATTCCTCGTCAGTTGAAAAGTTGAGAGTGAATGCCAGGCTGAAGAGATGGTAAAGGCACTTTCTGCACAAGGCTGGCAATCTAAGCACAATTTCCAGAATCCATTTAAAGGTGGGAACAACTAACTCCACAAAGTTATCCTCTGATCTAAACACATGTCCATGCTCACATACACACAAATGATAAATAAAGAGTATGTATATGTTTTTATACCATAGACTAAACCTTACGTTACCATTAAAAATAATACAAAGCTGTAACAATCTAGTCAAGATGATATGGTACTAGCATTAGGACAGACACAGAGACCATTACAGTATTTAATAAACTATCATACTCATGGTCAGTCAATTTTCAGAAAGGTACACAGCAATTCAACAGGGAGAAATACTTCTCAACAAACAGTACTAGAACAACTGAGCATTTAAAAAAAATGAACTTAATCAGAGTGGGTAGCCTACATCAGCCACCCCAGCATTTGGGAAGCAGAGGCAAGAGGTCCATCTCAAGTTTGAGGCCATCTTGGTTTATGTAATTTCTAGGCCAGGCAGGGCTTCACAGTGAGATTCTACTCTCAAAAACAAAACAAAACAAAACAAAAAAAAGGGCAAACGTTTAACCTTTGCCTTCAGTTGGGAGAGCACTGTTATGGCATACAAAAGCATTAAACCCAAACACATCTAAGACTTCAGTGGAGACTAGGTGTGGGGGAGACAAGAGACATGCGAATCTTTACAGACACTGGCAATGTTCTAACACAGGGCTGTAGTGATGGCTGCAGACTTGCTAGCCATCTTTGAGCTGTACTCTTTATGCCTGTGTATTTATAGAAATTATACCTCAATAAAGTTGTTTTAATTAAAACTTTTATATAGCAACCATCTTAAGTATATTATTGTGTGTGGAGAGGATTATGGAACACAAACACCATTCATCCTAGGCAAGGGATGTAGTATTGAGTTATAGCTCCAGTTTTTAAAATATTTCTTTAGGGGCTGGAGAGATGGTTCAATGGTTGAGAACACTGGCTGCTCTTCCAAATGACCCAGGTTCAATTCCCAGCACCCGCAGAGCAGCTCACAACTGTCTGTAACTCCAGTTCCAGGGGATCCAACACCCTCATACAGACATACATGCAGGCAAAACATGTAAAATTAAAAAAAAAATACATTTAAAAAAATTTTTATGTGTATGGATGTTTTGCCTGCATGTGTGTCTGTGCGTGCTGCCATGTGGGTGCTGGGAACTGAACCTGGGTCCTCTAGAAAAGCACTCAGTGCTCTTAACCACTGAGTGACCTCCCCAGCTCTTTTAAAATATTTAACAATGAAGCTGGATATGGTAATGAAAGTCTATAATCCCAGCACAAAAAGCAAAGGTGGGAAGACTATAAGTTTGAGGCCTGTCTAAGCTATGCAGTAAGTTCCAGGTCATCTAGGACAGAGGTAGATTCTGATTCTAAAAAATGAAGACATCCTACTAAACAGGTTTATCCAGTGTTAGTTTTCCCAAGACTGTCTAAAGAACAAGAACAACAAAATCCTAAACTGCATTCTGAATATTGGTTTAAAATAAACTTAGTATGAATAAAAATTTAAGTAACATACATTTTCAGTAAAGTTTAGGAAAAAATATCAAAGCAAAATTGGAAAAAAAAAAATCGAAGAACTCAACCTACATTTTTATCTAAAAATTTCACACAAATAAAAAAATATTATGCTAAAAATTTCCAATTAGTTTTAAACAAACAACTACAAACTGGTATGGTAATGGGTTTGTTTGTTTGGGTTTTTTGGGCAGTAGTTTAGTAACAGGGGTCATACCACCACTCAACCTTTAAGCTCTTTAACTACAAGGATCAGCTTGAAAAGTTCCTAAAATGATGATATCCAATAATTTGTGGTACCCTTCAATCCCCTTGGTTTTAACTATACAAAGAAGCAATACAATGGGCTGGAAATGTAGCTCAGTAGGTAAGAGTACTTTTCTAGAATATACAAGGTCCTGGTTCAATATGCAGCACTGCTTTAAAAACCCAGTGGTAGTACATGTCTGTAATCCCACACCTGTGAGAAAGAAGGGACTCCAAGGTTATCTTGGGCTACATTAAAAGTTCAAGGCCTTGTCTCAAAACAGGGGTAAGGGACTTGGAGAGTGTCTCAATGGAAAAGAACGTGCTGCATGAAAATCTGAGTTTAGACCACATCACTCATTTAAAAACCCGGTTTTGGCCATGTGCTCCTATAACTCCAATGCTTTGGAATGGAAAGCAAAGGCAAGAAGACCATCACTGGGGCTTTCTAACTGTCCATTTAGCTCCAGAGGTTCAGTAACAGACTGTCTCAAGGGAATAAGGTAGAGAATAATGAAACAGGGCATTCAACACCTTCCTCTAGCCTCTGAATGCATATGTACCTAGCATACATACATGTGTATACACCATAAATACATTGACCACATTCACATAAAAGTAATATATCTGAAGATAAAATCTGCTGAAGTATAAATCTATATTCAAGGGTCTAAATATATAGGGTCTAAAAACTAGAGTTATCATTAAATATATCATTAAATATATCAGCTTGCTGGACAGTGGTGGCGGTGCCTTTAATTCCAGCACTTTAGAGGCAGAAGCTGGCTCTGAGTTCAAGGCCAGCCTGGTCTACAAAGTGAGTTCTAGGACATCCAGGACTGTTATATAGAGAAACCCTGTCTTGCAAAACCAAAACAAAAAAACAAACAAACAAACAAAAAAAAAACCCAGCTTATAGCATTAGGTATTCTACCATGTTTAAAAGCCTCTCTGTATTAATATGGTACATTATTAAAAAATATTTTAATGAAATAACACAAATCACGTAAGTATGTAAAAAGTACACACTAACATTTTAAAAATTTGCGTAACATATCTCAGAACAAGGGGCTTTAAATTAAAGAGCAAATATATTAGTTGTTAATATAAATAGATTAAATAATGCTAATACATACACTCTAGCCAGAATCAATTTCTACTGTCCAATGAAACTGTTGATTCTATCTATAGTCTGAGAAGTATTCAAATGCTATCCATGAGAAACTGACAGCCTCAAAATGAAGACAGTGTATATAATAAGGAACTGTCTGCCAATAAAACTGAAGCTAAAAGAAATAAAGTGGAAGAAAGTGCACCCCAAACATGTATCTAGTGAGAACAGAACCTAAGCTACCAATGATTAAATATTAATTATAATTATTTCTGCCAAAATGTCAAGGAAGCAAAGGCCACCTCAATACTAACAGCCTGAATTTCAAAAGGATACCCAAAGCCCGCAGAAGATCCATTAAATTAAAAACATAAAATAATGGAAAAATAGACAACTAAATGACTAGAGTACAAAATTCAGTAAGTTTTTTTTTAATGCTTTTTAAGGACACGGTATGAAAGCTAAGAGAAATAAATTAATGAGAGCAGCTAACAAAGCATTTTTAGCATTTTGTAATGCCAAGAAACGTGAATGCTGAAAATAAAGGTCGATACTCAGTTGTCAAATTCAGACGTCCTTTTAGCATGTTTAGCCTTTCTCTTTAAAGACTTCAGTTTCTAATGAATCATAGCAATGAATAAAGGGTACTATTATTAATGACTCTTCACTGAGATTTAAGAAAGAAAATTCTTTATCTGCTAATTGGTGCTAAGTATCAAGGTCTTTATTGGCTAGAATAGGCAGAAAAAAGTAGTTAAGAGGCTTCAGAGAAACAACCCCTGCTGGCACATTACCCACTAGAGTAGACAAAGACTACTTATGTGAACTCCAGATTAAAATCACCAAAAATGTCCCCTCATGTAGCACCAAGCCCAAGCTGTCAGTGAACAGAAGCCAGCAACTTTGGCTCAGCTCAAAGCAGTGACAGAGCTGGCTGTACTGTCTTGATAATATTACAGGTCACGAAAAGTAGTGAAGGTGTCTATCCATCTTTAACTTCTGATATAAAGTAAGCTGAGTAATTACTTTCTTATCGTTGAAGTTTCAAGTCCTTTTAACAGCAATGAGTCAGAGGAAAAGATATTGCAATACTATAAATGTGGAACTCCCTTTTAAAAATGCTAAGCTGGGTTATAGTTCAGTGGTAAATGTTTCCTAGGATGTACAAGGCCCTAGGTTTGATTCTCACCACAGCAAAACAAAACAAAAACCTAACATGCTTCCCTCTAGTTTATTGTTTAAAGTATTTAAAGAATACCCAAGCATTAATTTTCATGTAAAGTGGAATTCTCTAGACCATACTTAGGGGAAAAGGTTAAGTATTTGTTAAAAGGAGATAATTCATATTCTGGCAGCTATTTTTTTCTTCTTGGGCAAGCAAAATCAGCATACTATATGGAAAAAAGCCTGCCCATTAGCTTATTTTATAAGCTTTCCAGTCTCGTAGTCAACAATGTTTTTAAAATATTTTATTTATTATGTATACAATATTCTGTCTGTGTGTCTGCCTGCAGGCCAGAAGAGGGCACCAGACCTCATTACAGATGGTTGTGAGCCACCATGTGGTTGCTGGGAATTGAACTCAGGACCTTTGGAAGAGCAGGCAATGCTCTTAGCTGAGCCATCTCTCCAGCCCTCAACAATTTTTTTATTCCTTTCTTTTAAACAATTTGATAAAATTTTGGAAAATAATTTTAAAACAAGTTACCATTTTAGTGCACGTTAAAATATGAATTTTAGAAACAATCTTAGTGTTAGGTCAGTTGTGATTCAGCAGTTGAGGCTGAGGTAGGAGGTTCTCGAGCTCAAGGCTTGCCTAACTTACATGATGGAAGCAAATCTGGGTAACACAGCAATCAGTTCAAATAATACAAAATATATATTCTTATTTAGTTACTTATTTTGAGGCATCAGGGATCGAATCCCCTAGGCTTCATGCATCCTAGGTGAGCATTTTACCACTGAGTTCTACACTCCAGCTCCATATTCGAGCCTTTATAAAATAAACATTAAACATTTACCTTGGAGATGAATATCTTATACAGGATGAGGAACTTTAACTGAAATAGGTGAGACCAAAAGTGTTGTAGTATTTTGAGATTTCTATTGTTGTTTTGGAGTATTTTTATAGTTTACCAGCCGGAATTCTTGATTTGAAAATCTAAATCTTTTTAGAAATCTGAAATTTGAGTATCACATTGGCACTCAAAAAAATGTTGAATTTTGAAATTAAAAACAAAACAAAAAGCTTGGTGTGTGTGGAGAGGGGGATGCTGGAGAAATGGCTCAATGGCTAGGGGAGCGTGCTGTTCTAAACAACCTGAGTTCAGTCTCAGCACCCATATCAAATGGCTCACAGCTGCTTCTAACCCCAGCTCCAGGGGTCCAATACCCTTTTTTGGCCACACACACTAAAACAGTCCTAAGTTTTGGACTTCAGATTTTCATATTGAAGATACACAACCCTATTATACACTACACACAAAAGGAAAAAAAGGGACTCCCAGGCTTTTGTTTTTTTAAATTTGTGTTTCATTTTGAGACAGAGTCTCCCTATGTAGTCCAGGCTGACCTCAATCCTCCTGCCTCAGCCTCTTTAGTGCTGGGATTAGAGGTATATGTGCCACAACGCCTGGCAGTGACTCCCAAATTAATCAGCAACTTAATGAACAGCAAATCTGAACATTACTCAGGGTAAGAAAAGGACATCTGCTGTGTGGTAGGGTTGCACACCTTTAACCCCAGCACTTGGATGGCAGAAGCAGGCAGATCTCTGTAAGGTTGAGGCCAACCTGGTCTACAGAGTGAGTTCCAGGACAGCGAGGGATACACAGTAAAGCCCTGTCTCAAAANAAAAAAAAAAAAAAAAAAAAAAAAAAAAGCCTCCTATTTAGGAATTACTACTCCCCACCATAGTATGGTTTAAAATTAATGCACAGGAATCTTCTAAATGATAAAAATGTTTGCCAAATAAACTGAACAAGTAAGTTATACGATACTTGCAATGCACGTATGTCTGAACAGGACTTCACCAAATAATATATATTTAGTTCATTGTTTTTGTTTTTAATTTTTTCACTTCAGTTAGGGATGCAGTTCAATTTCCATAAAAGCTTAAGATCTAAATATAACCTAAAAGCAACTTTTAGTTCCATAAAGACCCCAGGAGAATTCTAACACTTAGAATAGAAATAAAACTACTAAGGTATGTTTGAAAAAGGCTATTTTAGTAATATAAAATGTTACATACCTGTAATATCAAGAACTGAAGGAGATGCAATGTAGTATCTATGAACTGTTTCAAGAAGTTGAGCACCATGGCCCTGACCTTGAAATGGAGTCAGTATCAGCATCTGACTATAGTAAAGAAATTATTCTAAATTAAAACATCACAACATGACCAGTTAAAAAAATCAAATTATGATAGTATAAGTGTTGGTCCTTTTTAAAAAATTACTAACATACTTAAAATTGGTTTTGAATTTGAAATTTGAATTGAAAATTTGAAACTGTCTGCCAGACAGTTTTAAAGAACACAATAAAATAAATCAGTACATAACCAATGAATGGTGATTTTTTTTTTTAAACAAATCAACACTACTATAACAAGTATTGGAAACTTCAGCAGTTTCTTCTGAAATAAAAGACAAGGCACGTGTTATGCTGCCAATTACCTTACACGTGGCCGGGTTTTGTCTGGGTACACATAGTAATTATAGACTGTCATGTAGCCTACAGTCGCAAAGAGCGTAGCTCCATCCTTATTATACTTCTCAAATCTGCAGATAAAACAGAAAGCCAAGCAGGTCAATTACAGTCGCGCTCCCATGCAGTGTCCATTTTCTTTTCCATTCTCTGACTGAATTTTCAGTGTCAGCAAGCTACTCTGTGAGGGCCCAATGGGTACACCTGCTATGTTCTGAATGTACAATTCACTTAATTGGTGTGCAGCAACTTGGACAAATCAGACCTCTTTACATCACTTCAGTGCACTTGCCTATTATAAAGATGAATAGGTGGCAAGTAAAAGAAAACACAGGCAAAGCTCATTTTACTGTTTAAGCCTACATTCAGGGCCCTAACAGACAACAGCATTTAATTCAGCTCTATTCTCAAGTCCCCCAAAGCATAATGAAGGCAAACTCAAGCCCCATAAACAATAGTTTTTCTTTCCTGGGAAAAATATCATTATACTGTCCCCAATAATTGGGCTGCCACAATTAAAATGCTGCTTTGTGGAGGTAATAAGGTCCACTGTTGCTTTAGAACTGTACTTACACTAGAAAGTAGTGCCATCTTTCATCATCCACGTCAATAAAGCTAGCAGTTTCAATAAACCACATCAAAAAGGTCTGAAGCCTTTCATGATATTCTCGAAAGCCTCTACATGTCATGTCAGCCTAGGGAAAAAGCTAGGAAAAGTCAGGTGAAACTCATCACTGAGGTAAGTGAAAGCCTGCAGAACACAAAACTATTCTGTGGGAAACGTTTACAAGTCTCAGATTAAATATGTGTATACAAACACACAGTCAAAACAGAGCTGGTTTTAGTGCCAATAAAAACCATTTTTCTCATGCTAGAAATACTGAATATATGATCCTATATAGGTTCCAGGCGAAGGGAAAGACTTCTTTTTACCTTGTATATCTGAAAGGTAAAGTTTTCTCCTCCTGTTGGACAAGGAACTGAGTATGTATGGAGTAGGGTTCCAAATGGCTTGAAATCAGCTTCCTTTTCCAGCAAAGAAAGAAAATCATTTGTGTTTGTGCAAAACCCAGGAGGAATGATTTGTCTGATTTTCCCTTCAACGTCATCGGCCTGAGGAATAGAGAATAAAGAACAAAAATTAACAAATGTAGTTTTTAGGTGAAAATGTTTAATTTCTCTAAAAGGGTTTAGAGGTAGTGATTAATCCCAGCACTCAGGAAGCAGAGACAGGTGGATCTCTGAGTTTGAGGCCAGCCTGTTCTACATAACAAGTTCTAGGTCAACCAGGGAGAGACCTCATATTTCAAAACAAAACAAAAAATTTCTTAATCAACAACTACCACAAAACTTCACAATTAAGCTAAAGAAGTAAGCAATGCAGTAAAATGAAAAAGGGTAAGTTTTATATAAACAAACTGCTCTCACACAAGTTGGAGATGAGCATTAACATAAAAACAAATTAGAGAAGACAGGTAGCCTAATATCTAGTGCAAGAGTAAAATGATTATTACCTACCACCCTTCAGGACAATATTAACAAGCCAAAACAAAAGGCTGATTATTATTATATACATGTAAAGAAACCATATTATCCCAGACATGAAAAGATCACCAGCAGTAAGTGGTAAGGCTAGATAGTCTGACCAAATGAATAGCAAAGTAGACAGATAAGATCCTCATATGCTAAACTAAGATAATAAATTCTAAAGTATCTCCACTCAGGAAATACAAAAATCATATGAATGGTTATATTATCCACTCATCTCCACAATGTGACAACTTTCATAGACTTGGATTTGTGATCGTATAAAAGAGAAAAGACTGAACAACAAAATTAAACTCAGAGATTAAAATTACCCTTGTTAAACAACCTCAATGAATGAAAACTATCAGCTGAGCAGACTTCATAATCCTTTTCAAAACCCCAAAGACCACTTGATTGAATACATTTACTACTTCTCTTTAACCATGAATATTTGATGAAGTCTTACAATAAAGTATTACTGCTTCTCACCAGGCAATAAAACTTAATGAATTGGTCTCAACTTAACAAAACCTTATCCTTCAATACAGTCCCTAAAAGCCTGACATTACATTCAACAAAATGAGCTTGCATTCTATTCAAACTTTTTCCTCAACAATGAGGCCAGGTTTTTACTTAATGGAGTTTGCCGTGAGTTCAGCTGTAATGTTTGTATTGTATCTATTTCCACAAGGACTGACACAAGAACACTTTGTGTTAACTTACTAAGCAGCTCTTTCATACCGTTTACATGCATGATGGGTATTAGTTCTAAACCAAGACCCTTGCTACTTAGCATTCAAAACAGGGAAATTAAGATGCTTAGGACAAAATACACTACAAAAGGCTAATACAACATGCTACTAATTCCTGTCCTTTCAACCATCTTTTAACTAAGTAGGAGCAATGCACCTGCAGATGAATAGTACTTTATTACCGAGTTACATTTTAGGATAGAGATACAAGGATGGAGCTTATCACAAATAAGTTTTATTTTCAATGCTTTGGTACCAACATATATACATATATGATTTATTTATGGTTATAAAAATAATTTATTACTTAAAATATGGCTTTTCAGCATTCTGACTGACACTTTATTGCTAATGTGTACATCAGGACTTGCAAGTCATCCTCAATTGCAAATAAATTAAATTTGATAAATCTACTTTATTTTAAAAATACATACTATTTTATAAATATTTTCCCTGAAACTGTGAATGTGAAGAGACACCCAATTTTCAATAATTGCATAAGAGTATTTAAAAAGAGGAATAATTGCAATAGATTTGTTATGTGGTAATTTTTTTAAAAAATAGTGATGGGTAAAATAGCACAGTATAATTGTAATTCTGGTTTTTAAATGTCAGAAAAAAAACACAATTAAAAAAAATCACTACAGGGCAATCTCAATATTGTGATTTTAACCTTTAACTTTATGTCATATCTCCTAAGCAAGACAGGAACTATAGAAGCATGATGAGTCACTTTACCTGTCTTGCATTTAGAAACCAACTTCAAAGATCTCTGTAACTGGTAGATTTCAAGTCATACTTCTGCTGAAAGGCAAACTAACCTCAAATCTGACCTTAAACAAGTTGAAAGACTATATAACTTTCAGTATTCAAAGATATTTACTCAATAAACAACTTCATATAAAATCTATGTCTGTGCACCATGTGTGCACCCAGTGCCTGTGGAGGCCAGAAGAGGGAGGTCTGATGCCCTGGAACTGATGCCCTGAAACAAGCTACTGGTGGTTTTGAGTTGCTGTGTTGATGCTGGGAATAGAACTTGAGTCCTCTACAAGAGCAGCCAGCACTCTTGAGCACTGAGCCATCTATCCACCCCCTTGAAATATCTTAAAGGACATACTTTCTCACCATGACCATTTAGAGTCCCAGTGTTCTGTGCTTTGTTACATGAGAAAATGTTCCTATGGAACAATTTTTGTTTTTCTTCAACACTGCACAAAGCAATGTGCCTGACAAAAACTAGTAATACAGTACAACTATTGAGTTATATGTATTTGGAAGAACAAGAACCTTTCTAGTACCTTAAGCAGCACTGTTAGTCTAAGTTTGTCCCTGGTGAGTTATTTTTGAGGTTGCAATTATTGGCATGTTAAGTAAGAAAAGTGTCTCAAGATTTAGAATTACTGTAATTCTAAGACTATCTAAGATATGCTACAAAGAGGAAAAGTAGTTGTTTCTTCTTGATTTGCTCTCCTCTCTGTTTCTGTTTTGAGACAAAGTTTCTCTGTGTAGTCCTGGCTGTCCTGGAACTCAGATATCTGCCTGCCTCTGCCTCTGAAGAGCTGGGATTAAAGGCAGGCGCCACCACAACCAGCAGCAATGCCTCCCCCCACCACCACTTATTTATTTCTTTCCCTCAACCATCAACATCTACTTCAACCACAAACATACTGGTTCTGTCAATAAATAATATTCTCAATCTGACAACTAATACTGCAATGTCTGGCTTCTGGTCTCACTTCTTTCACTTTTACCCACAACATCATGTCCTCTGCACACCAGTTTTGTTTAATTTTGAGACAAAGTCTCAAACAGTCCAGGCAGGCCCCAAACTTGCCACATAGCTAAATCTGTTTTTTAACTCTAGGTCTTTCTACAGTTCACCCACTTCCAGGATACTGGAATTACAAGCATGCACACACACCAGCCTACCTTTTTAAAATGTGAATTATATGTATATAACTCATCACATGCTTAAAACCTATAAAGGCTACTAACTATTCTTGCCTCTTAGCAGTACCTTATCCTGGCACAAAAAAATCCCAAGGCTCTGCATAATCTGGATTTGCTGCTTTCTTCAAATACCCCATCAAAATATTTCTAACACTCTCTGAGTTTATGATTTGTTTATGGTAAATTCTCCAAGAGCAGAGAATGTTTTATTTACTGTATTCCTGGCATTAAGAGAAAAAGAAGCTAGTCTAGAGAGATGGCTCAGAAATTACAAGCAGAAGACCCAAGTTTGGTTCCCATCACCCACACTGGGTGGTTCACTACTGCTTGTAACTCCAGCTCCAAGGGATCCAAAGCCCTCTTCTGGCCTCTTTGGGTATTCACATTCACATGCCATACCCAAATATAGACATACTACATAATACACATAATTAACAGAGAGAAAAAAGGACACAGGAAACCATGGGGAGAGTTTCTTTCTGAAACAGAAGAAAGAAGCCAGTCCACTATGCCCATTATCAACTACCATTCTTTAAAAAGGGGAGGAAGATCTTTCCTTAACACTGAACAAATGATCTTTGACCATGAAGCAAATAAGTAACCCTACAAAAACAGTATACAAGATTGATTGATTTCTTATACTTCACATAGTACTTCTAAATAGAAACCCTGGTTTTCAAAAATGGAACAATTAGAAATTAGTGCAAATAGATAGCTATTTTCACTACACACGGTATATGAAAGGTTTATCAATAACTAAGTCAATAGTTCCTTTGGAAGATATCAATTTAGCACTATCAGCTGCAACATTATATCAAACACACACACCTCAAATGACAGTGAATTTTGTACTGCACAAAGGAAAACATTAGCTATATTTGAAATCAGAATACTTCGTATGAAATACTTGGATTCTGGAGAAATTTAACCATATCTAATAGGAAAAATCTCATTACTGAAAACCTCTATTTTCATAACTTATCCAATGCTGGTTCAGATGGAATTTAGTTGTAAACATTCACTTATCACAACTACAGCATTATTCACAATCATCTTTCTATCAGTAAAATTAAAAGAAAATTTCAAGATATACAAACTGCTAGAAAAAACAAATACTAAGTACAATTACATATTATTTATCTGTCAAGCTTGGTAATTTTAAGCATGATTGAGAAGTACAAGAAAACGAACAAGTAGTACTCTATTGAATATTTATGACCTTTCCTTTTATTTTATTTATTTATTTATTTTTTTATTATGTATGCAATATTCTGTCTGTGTGTATGCCTGCAGGCCAGAAGAGGGCACCAGACCCCGTTACAGATGGTTGTGAGCCACCATGTGGTTGCTGGGAATTGAACTCAGGACCTTTGGAAGAGCAGGCAATGCTCTTAACCTCTGAGCCATCTCTCCAGCCCTGACCTTTCCTTTTAAAAATAATTATTTTATTATTGTTCTGCATATGGGTGTTTTGTCTGAATGTATGTGTGTGTGTATGTGTGTATGTATACAGTGTGTGCCTGCTCTCAGAGATAAGAAAATGGTGTCAGATCTCTTCGAACTATAGTTACAGATCATCCTGAGCTGCCTTGAGAGTGATAGGAATGCAACCCCAGTCTTCTGAAATAGCAGCCAGTGCTCTTAACCTCTAAGTCACATACCCAGCCTGTGACTATTTCTTGATAGGTATTTGAGGTGATATATCAGTTATTCTGCACTGACCATTACACATTGTTTGTATGCATGTACTGAAATACTATGCTATACCCCATAAATATATAAAAATATGTGTCAATCAAAAATTTTCTAAAAATTAACTATTTCAGGTTTCTTTCATGCTGTATAGACATTATACATCATTTCATTAAACACACCAATATACTATTTTTATGTAGTTGTTAATGATACTCAATTGACAGCTAAAGAGCAAAGAACATGGGAGAAAAAAAAAAATCAACAGGATAAAAACCAGAAGTTAAGCTGGGTGGTGGTAGTGCATGCCTTTAATCCCAGCACTCAGGAGGCAGAGGCAGGTGGATAGCTGTGAGTTTGAGGCCAGCCTGGTTTACAGATCAAGTTCTAGGACTGCTAATGCTATACAAAAATAAATGAATAAATAAATAAAATAAAAACCAAAAGTTAAAATAAATAAAAGGCCTTCAGAAAGCTGTTAACTTGCACGTTTACAATCAAAACAAAAGCCAGTAAAGAAAGCTCTGCTCATCGAAGTAAAGGTTTTCTTAAAGAAGGTTCACCTAGGAGATGAACGGACTCAGGGGTATGGCTACAAGGTTAGAGAAGAGACCAGCAAACACCGCCTGTACATGAAAGGCTGATTCTGAAGCGATGGCATTGCAGTTTCTCCTCTTTAGAGCCTTAACACTTAAGACCTCTCTTATACGCAAGTGGAAAAGTTAAAATATATGTATTTCTCTTCTTACCTCCACACAGTCAAAGTTCTCATCAACTTTAGATGCATATTCAACACGGAACATTGTTGACAGGCTACCAGCAATATAGTACAGCAGGATCTTCAGACCCTTGTAACCAAAAGCAGTTTCACTGAGATGAAAAGCAAAAGCGAAATCAGCCAAAATGAATTTTTGCCAAGTCATCAAAATGTATTACCTATACACATATAAACAAATTTAAAATCTTAAAATTGCCTGTGAAGTTAAACTATATTTGCTTGTTTAAAAAATTAAAGGAATCTCGAAAATCAAAAAAAAAATTAAAGGAAATGAACATTCACAACGATACTGTACTCAGCTTCATGTAAAAGAAGAGAATCAAGGTGCCTAACTCAGGAAAGCTGTTGGGTTCAATGAGCATGTTAAGTAACTGGCAAACCCTAAGGACTGTCAGACATCACTCCCACTGTTACTATGCCTGCTACGGCTGCTGTTATTAACTAGAAGGCATTTCAAATGAGGTTAAGTAGCATTAAACTAAGACCTAGCTAGGCAAACAGGTAGCCGTGAGCAGGTCCTTTCAGCTTAGCATTTGCTTTATCACTAGTGTCCACAGCTGTTCAAAGTAATGATAACACCCACCCCTTCTGTGAATTCCAACTCTGAACTCTACAATCATAAAGCACTGATGGTATTCCCTTTGAAGAATCTTGGGGAAGGGAAACTGAATTCTAAATATCTGGATCAGATGAATCTATAAACAGAGGGTAGTTACTTTCTGTCTGGGACTGCAGAGACTCAAAGTGGAAAGGGTTTTTTTGGTGAGAGTAATAAAAACATCTAAAATTGATGATATGGATGCAATTTATCACAGTAAAGCTGGCTTTTATTTCTATTTTTTAAATGAATTCTTTTACTTTTTGTAGGTTGACTTATTTTTTTATTTGTGTGTAGCTATGTGTACACACATGGCTGTGAGTGTAGTACCCCAAAAGGCCAGGAGAAGACATCGGGTGCCTTGAAGCTGGAGTTAAAGGCTGCCAACATTAAGTGTTGGAAAGTGAACTTAGACTGGGTCCTTTGAAAGAGCAGTAAAATCACTCTCAACTGCTGAGTCATCACCTCAGCCCCTAAAAAACAAATTCTTAAAAAAAAAGAGAGTACTTGTAAGAAACAATCCTAGCCAGAATTCTGCCTAGGCTATCAAAGTATGTTCATCCCAGCGATTTTCTGAGTGGAAGAAAGGAGAGGCAATGGGTCTAGCACGAGGACTGTGCCTTGCCTGGGTCGTAAGGACAGGATCATCACCGTCACGACTGCTACCTGCCCAACTGAGAATAACGTTGTATGAGCACACTACCTGCTACACAAATCAAAGAGACGAACGTGAAAGCCATTAAGAAGCAATATTTAGAAACTAGATTTCACCCACTGAGCTACAGCTGAAGAGTTTGTTTTCTGGACAGGAATCAGTCTACCACTGAACTATACTCTCAGCCCTAGAAGAGATAATTTTTTAATAGAAAAAAAGGTAAAAGCACATAAATATCTCGCTTTAAAAAATCCAAAGGAAAATATTTTTATAATTATAAAAACCTGTTAAAAATAAGAAACATTGATACTTTAGAGTCTATATATAATAAGATTTGGTTATTGCTATTTAAAAGTTCATAAAATGCCTAATCTGATACATTAATTAAAAATATACTAAAATTTGCTCCATGGAGAAACTTTTTCAATTTAAAAATACATTTAATTAGCTGGGCGGTGGTGGTGCATGCCTTTAATCCCAACACTTGGGAGGCAGAGGCAGGCAGATCTCTGAGTTCGAGGCCAGCCTGGTCTACAAGAGTTAGTTCCAGGACAGGCTCTTAAACTACAGCGAAACCCTGTCTCGAAAAACAAAAAAAAACAACAACAAAAAAAAAAAAACATTTAATTAAGAATTAAGAGCCTGGCAATGGCACACACCTTTAATTCTAGCACTGGAGGGGCAAACAGGTCTATAGGGCTAGCTCCAGAACAGCCAGGGCTACAAGAAGAAACTGTCTCAAAAAACAAAACAACAAAAAGAAATAAAATGAATGCATCAAATAAATATCAATGATATATAGAGGAAAATCCATGAACAAAAATATTTTAAATATTAACTGTGTTCAAATATCCTTCCTGGCTCCAACAAAACAGTTCCTTGGGGAACAGTGAGTTCAAGGCTGGCCACTACTACAGAGCATGTTTGAAGACAACATGGGCTACATGAGATTCTACCTTAAAACAAAAAACAAGACAAAAACTAGTTAAGAGCTGAATCCAAATGAAGAAATCAGTGTTCATTAAATTATTTATTTCAACTTTCTAAATAAGAAAAAAACCTGACTACATTAACATATATATGATTTAGGGAATCAAAGAAAATTGCCAGATATCCCAGGACTTATCTTTTTTCTTTTTGTTTTTGTTTTTTGGTGGGAGGTGTTCAAGATAGGGTTTTTCTGTGTAGCCCTGGCCATCCTGGAATTCAATTTGTAGACCAGGCTGGCCTCAAACTCACAGAGACCCACCTGTCTCTGACTCCCAAGTGCTGGCATTAAAGGTGTGCACCACCACTGCCTAGTCCCAGGACATATCTTTCAAGCTGTTTTTAGGGTCTGAGATATGGCTTAATGGGAAAGAGCATTTGTTACATAAGCTTAGTGAGCTACGCTTAAATCACAGAACCCACATAAAAAGCCAGGTCTCCCTCCGTGCATGTGCCTGTAACTCCAGTGTTGTGGGGAGTAGACAAGGGAGAACAGCCGGCACCTGCTGCCATTGGCCTAGCTCCAGGTTTCATTAGAGACCCTGTCTCAAAGGAATGAAGTACAGAGTGACGGAGTAGGATACCAACATCCTCCTCTTCTGTGCACTCCTATGTACATGTGTGTGCACATACATACTCATATAAATTTCTTGAATTGCTTACTTAATCATTGAGTAATACCTGGAACTTTATAAATTTTGGGGGTTATGCTATACTGGAAGTAGTATCAAAAGAGGTAAAACTAAAAAATAGTAATGATAAATTTGAGTCCTGGATTATCTGACTCAGAACTCCAGCATTTTTATGTCCTTAGGCAACTGTTCAATCCCACCAAAACACAAAGTAGCAAATACAATACAGTGAGAATTAAAAATACAAGTTTATAGTAGTAAACAGTAGGTATTACATACATAGTGCTCAATGCATAAACTATTGTTCTAATATTTTTAAGATAAACTACATGAAAAGATGAGAGTAAAAAAATAAAATCTAACTTTAAAAGACAAAATAGTTTCTTGCTTTTAGACACATTAATTTGGCAAATATGTTACTTACTCATCCCCAAAGAGCTGATGGGTATATTCAGGAAAGAAAGTTCTAATATCATTCTCAAGATCTTCAGGAAAACGAACTGTTCAAAAAAATAAAAACAGACATGAAAGGTAACAAACATTTCTATTTCAAGAACTGTACTATAGTTAGGACACTACTAATATTGTTCTTACTTAAAATAATATTTCTTCTCTTTACATGATTACACTAGATTCTCAAGAAACTGGTGAACCCTGAAAGCTTGATGATACTAAAACTTCAGCATCAAAACCCTATCTATTCTAAAGTTGAGAGACACTGTACAATAAAAACATATGATTTAGATTTTATTTTTCTATATTTTATACGCAATGAAAAATTTAAGAGGAAAACAAACCCAAAAGGGTCCTCTGAGATAAGGAAAACTACAGCACATAGGAAATCAACACAATACTGTACAAAACAGTCTAACAAGAATAACCTAAGCTTGATATGTCCCTAACACGCCATCATTAGAGAGAGAATACTATCACTGTGCGTGTACTGCAGTCAGAGACCACTACACAGCTGGTTATCTCCTTCCACTTTATTTGACTTGTGAGGCTTGAACTCAGATCATCAGGCTTATCCAGTTTAAGCCATTTCATCAGCCACTATCATTGGTTTTTGACTGCAAGATGACATTTAATTTTTTATTGTTGCTTTCTCCTCTTAAAAATAATACTGCTTGGAGGCTGGAAAGATGTCTTATCATTTAAGACTTGCTGCCCTTCTAGAGAACTTGGGTTCAATTCCCAGCAACAAGAGAGTAGATTACAACTGTCTGCTAACTCCAACTACAGGGAATCCTATCTCTTCTTCAAGAACCAAGCACACATGTGGTACATATATATACACAAAGGTAATACAATCATACAAATAAAAATAAATCTTTTTTAAATTAAATTAAAAATTATGCTGCATGAGCCTAGGGACACAGCTCGGCGCCTAGTATGACCAAGAAATCCTAAGTACAATCCCTACACTGCAAAACAAGCAAGCAAATAAAATAATGTTGGAATGATACTCATATACATCTCTAGTACTTTTATGACTATGTAAGAGGGAAAATATTTGGTAGAAGAGTAACAGCACTGATGTTTCTTTATTCTTTCCTTCTTTTCCTTTTTTTTTTCCTTAGGTTTCTCTGTGTAGGTAGCCCCAGCTGTCCTGGAACTCACTCTGTAGACCAGACTGACCCCAAAGTGAGAGCTCCATCTGCCTCTGCCTATTAAGTAGGCAGTCTTCATGGTCAAAGTCATTCACTGCATGCAAACTGTCACCTAGAAGATCACCACTTTACAGAAGAGGAAACTTTAACTCTGATAGCCGCCTTTTTAAGGGATTAAACTTAACATCACTCACTGTGAGAAAGACCAACATCATTGATGACCCATGAAGCTTTCTTACCTTTTCCTAAACCTACTCAATTAAAAAAAATTTTGTTTTTTTTTGAAACAGGGTTTCTATATGTAACAGCCCTGGCTGTCCTGGAATTCACTCTGTAGACCAGGATGACCTCAAACTCAAGAGAGATCCACCTGCCTCTGCCTCCCAAATACCAGGCATGCACCACTACTGCCCGGCTTCAGTTTTTAAAATTTATAACTTAAAGAAAATACATGACAGAGAAGTAAGTTTCAAGAAAACACAGGTAAGGAAAATTCAGAAAGTAGATTTATCTAGTAATTCTATACACTGACTTTGTTCTCCCAAATAAACTAATGACCCTGTACATAGGAAAGATCGACAGTTCTAAGAAAAAGGAGATTAAATTACAACCCAATGCAGAGCAGGGGACTAAGAGTGCAGCTCAGAGCTGAAGTGTTGTCTATTGAGAGCAAGGTCTTAATTCAGTTCTCAGCATCACACAAAGAAAAATAAATGCAAATAAATAAAGTACCCTTGACTAGAACCTGCCTTAAAAAACTTTTTTGACGTCCTGGTTGTGAGCCCAGTTTTTAACAGCTAAGCCACCTCTCCAGGCCATTTTTTTTTTATTAATAAAGGAACTTGAGGATAGCCAGAGAAACCTAGAAATTACATATTAGCTCTGATAATGGCATGATTATATGAACATATGAAGACGTTTGTAGGAGGAGACATATTATAACAAGTATGACAAGTATGTGCAAAAAGCTAATTTCAAATAATTCACCATAAATATACACTAAAGCACATACAGTCAAATGTTGAAATCAGAAAAGGGCTGGGGATGTAGCTTAATCAGTAAGAAGTTTAAGGTTGGTTCACAAAAGCCCAACAATTCATGTCAGCTGGGAGAGTTCCAGGAAAGGTCCTGGCTAAAGTCCATTTGGGTAGTCAGTATTTAATATTTTAATAACGCTTCAATTTGGCTCAAAAAAAAAAAAAAGAAAACCAAACAAACAAGTTTAAGGTTGAGAATGACATGAATGAACACACATGGACAAACTCTAGGATAACAGACACATTAATATTTTTAAGTCTTTAAATGCAGGTATGGTAGCACAGCAAGCAATCAAGCCCAAATAAGTTGTCCATGATACTATAGACTCAATTTATAAAAGAGGAAGAATAAATGTAAGTGATGCATGATAAAAATACCCAAACTATAATACAAAAGGAGTTATTTAGTGATGAACTGTGGGTAACTTTTATTTTTACTCTTTGTTTTGCCCTTTCCAGAATTTCAGCAGAAATTCCATATTACTCCAACAGGCAGAAAGTTACTAAGATGTTGAAATAAGCCTGGTGTGGCTTATTGTTTCATGCTGCTCCTACCCTACTGGGAAGGCTGGCTCTAGAGTAGGATTTTGGCCCATCTGACCCAGACTCAAGCATGTTTGTTTAAAAGCTTCCTCCAAAGTCTCTGCCCAGAGTCAGGCAGACCACCTGACTCTGTGACAGGGAGGAGAGCAAAACAGAGCAGCCCAGGAACAAACACTTTGTGCATGAGAGCTGAGAACTACACTACTTCTCATAGAGGTTACAAATGGCAAGGTAACTCTGTGCTGTGGGACAATGGTTTGTTCCCTGTCACTTGTATTGTTTTAATAAAACACTGATTGGACAGTAGCCAGGCAGGAAGTATAGGTGGGGTGACCAGGCAGGAAGTAGAGGCAGGGCGACGAAAACAGGAGAATTCTGAGAAGAGGAAAGACTGAGAGTCTGCAGTTGTCACCAGACCAAGAGGAAGCAAGATGGGACTGCCACACTGATAAAAGGTACCAAGCCACATGGCTAACACAGACATGAATTATGGACTAATGTCAGATGTAAGAATTAGTAAATAAGAAGCCTGATCTAATAGGCCAACCAGTTTGTAATTAATGTAGACCTCTGTTTGTTTCTTTAGGACTGAATGGCTGAGGGACAGGAGGGGACAGAAATCTCTTGTCAACAACTCTTTGAGTCCCCCTCTTTTCTTGGTTTTGTTCATTATCTTTAAAGCTTTTGCTAGAATTAATAAGTTCACTGAGTATAATTTTAAAAGAATGTATAGATAACTTAATTAGCTATAAAATAACATGTATGTAACTCAGATTCAACACTTGTTTAAGAAGAGGTCCTAATGGCCTCACCTTGGAGTACCATGTGGCTGATGACCTAGGTCCACCTTGAAGTAACAACCATGTACCTGTTGCCATCTTGGTATCCATTGTGACTCAACCACCCCTTCTCTTAGGTTAAAAAAAGGGCATGCCATGTGACTTCACCACCATCTTGGTTAAAATGACCACATGCTATATATAAATCAACTAAAGCAATACCCATAAAACAACTAGATCCACTGAATCCTCTGTTTATCCTGTATCTCCCTTTTATTAGCCTAAGAAGGCAACACCAGGCTTCCAAGATGGTTTTTTTTTTTGAAACTGTCATTAAAAAACTGGCATTTAGTAGAAGCACTGATAAAAGAACCAGAAAAATGAGGTTCCCAGGCTCTCTGTGGACAGTATTTATGTTATGGTTTTAAGTTTATTTTGATACTAAAGGATCTTTAATTCAGGAATTTTTATTTTGTGTTTGTTTTCAGTTTTTCAAGACAGGGTTTCTCTGTGTAACAGCCTACTTGTTCTGGAACTCACTCTGTAGACCAGGCTGGCTTAGAACTCAAGAGATCTGCCTGCCTCTACATCCCGAGTCCTGGGATTAAAGATGTGTGCAACCACCAACTGGCTAATTCAAGTATTTTTAAGACTCCAAACTTATTAAGAATAAAAACTGTAAAACCCTAATTTTATAAAATGTACCAACTTGGCCAAAGGTGGTGGCACACACCTTTAAACCTAGCAATCGGGAGGCAGAGGTAGACAAATCTCTGTGAGTTTGAGGCCAGCCTAGTCTACAGAGCGAGTTCCAGGACAGCCAGTTACACAGAAAGACCCTGTCTTGAAATACGCCCCCCACCAAAAAGAAGGAACAACTTGTTAAAGATAATCAAGACATGTAAGTTATTGGTCAGTCACTGTATAAATGATAAAATTATTTAATGTGTTCAGAACTGTTTGCAGTCATGCTACATATGAAAGTAATTTATTTACAGGGACAAGCTTGGAATGAGAGACCAATTTTTTATTTCCCATCATATAGTCTTGTCACCACCCATCATATAACACTCTGCATATGTTGTCAAAATTAAGCCTGACACAAGTAAGTCAAAACAAGTTTAAATTTAAAAATTTAATGTAAAATAATGTTCAAAATCATGTATAATTTTAAAAATTGGTTATAAAAAATTGAATGCTTGAGTAAAATGAGTTAAATTTACAATATACTTGTGTTAAGTTTCAAACCCAGGGGACTAGAGAGCTTGCTAAGCAGTTAAGATCACTGCTGCCCTTCCAAAGGACCTGGGTTCAATTCCCAACACTCACATAGCAGCTCACACCTATCTGTAACTCAGTTCCAGGGAATCTGACACCCTTGCACCAATGCAATTAAAATTTAAATAAATTATTACTTTAAAAGTTTTAAAACCAGGACAAATGGCTGAGGTGCCTATTTAACATATCAAAGCAGACCTGGCCTCCAAGTTTTCCCATACCCCTCAGTGCTACCTATTACAGGCTATGGCTGACATATCCTGCCCTCTACTCCTGAACTCTCCAACCTAGAGGCTAGGCTGCCCTTCCCCAGAGGCTCTTTCCTATACTATCTAGACATTTTGGTTACCTGCCCCTTTTGTACCTTTAGCCTCCTGGTTGCTACACCAGGTTCCCCTCTCTCACTTTTCCCCTCATAGCCTATTTCAGTCTGGTCATGTCTACTCTGGACTTTCTCAGATGTCCCTGTCTCTGACTCTGGCTATGCTCTCTCCCTTTTCTCTATAATAAACTTTCTCCTTCACCATACCTAGGAGCAGCCATGTCCTTTCTTTTCCTTTTTATTTCTTCTTTTCATTCAACTTGCATGGCAGATTTCCCAGGCTCAAGTAATTCCTTGTAGGCCCATATTTCTATATGGTGTGGCAGCCAGGCCCAAAAGCCATAGGCCCCATCTGAGGCGGTCACGTAGCCCTGCAGACATGCTGTCTCTGTCTAACAAAAAGTCAGGATGTTGTTGCTCCTTTCTTTGTAATTTGGAGGATGCCTTATAGAGATGCTGATTCAAGCCTACGTGACAGCTAGCATACACAGCAGACAGGTAGATGCGGACATGACAAACCACCATTCACCTGGTTACCTAGGGGACAGGTATTTTCCTGCTCAGTTTATGTGTTGGTTTAAAAGCTGTTTGGATAATAAACACGGGGAGATCTTCAGGAGGAAGAAGCCTGAGATGCCCTTCCATAATGACCGTGTAAGCTGTGTCTGATTATTCCTCACAACTCCGTACCAGTCCAGTTAGGGAAAATAGTTATCTGTGTTGGGGCCCACGGACTCTAACAGTTCCCTTGGATAAAGGACAAGTTTCTCTGGATGGAGAAGCATCCCACTAGATTTAGTTGCAGGTTAGCCTCCTTACATGATGCACAGGAAATAAGACCTGCCTGAAGTCGGGGCTTCTGCCTCTGACTGCCTGACCAGCTCCAATTGCAAGGTCTGACCATCTCTGGCTTTAAAGGCCAAACAATCAAAACAAACATCCTCCTTATGTAAAGATAAATTACTCCTATGTCTCATATGACAAGAGGAATGGATTCTCTTGCCTAATAGAGGATCTCAGAGTCTACACCCATATCCTAAATATCTCAGAGAGGCAAAAAGCAACTATTCTGCCATCAATGTCTTCTGAACTGACATATGAGAATGCTGTGAACAGGGGAACCTTATACGTAAGCCTGACTGATATATGACCTGCATACTAGTTCAATTAGTCATGCCCTTTACCCTGTCATTCAATTCTTCCTCTCAGCCAAAACAAATCCAGGGTCTACTCCCTAACCATCCATGTTCCCTCATTAAAGGAGGATGTCAGATACTCTATCATTAAACTTACAGCTTTGGAAAGTTATTCAGAATATCCAAGCAATGTCTTTTAGAGTTGGTTTTGTATCTGTAGAGTCAACAAAAGATTCTATTGATATCCCAAGCCTTCGTGTTCTTTACGAGATGACTTGGAGATTCTCTCCAACCTGAGCTCACCTGTAGTGATCAAGACTATAATCTACTTTTTACCCAGACAGCACTCCAGGACCAATGCCTGAACTCTTACCTTAAAGCCTACAAGAAGTACACAGGCTTTAGTAGTGATGTCTGTGGATGCTTTCTAAGACATTCCAAAAACCAATATTTATTAAAGCTCGTTTAATTTGGTTATCTTGCTTTATAAATTATAACTCTAAACAATCAATTTTTAAATAGAATGATGTTAAGAAATATGCTTACTACTGATGGTATGTGGTGACCAATTTGTCCATTTGCAGGAGTAAAGAGTTAGCTTTAGCCTTCTTTATTAATTCAATCTATGATGTATATTACTTAATACAAATTTGACATGAAAGCCTGGTGGTGGTAGCACACACCTTTAATCCCAGCACTCTGAAGGCAGAAGCAGATGGATCTCTAGGTTCGAGGTCAGCCCGGTCTAGAGTGAGTTCCAGGACAGTCAGAGTTACAAAGCAAAACCCTGTCTCAGGAAAACAAAAACAAATTTAACATGACTGCTTCCATCTTTCAACTGCTAGTTGAGTGCTTAAAATGAAAATGTAAAGATTTTTAAAAGGTACTTTTAAATAGGGTTAATTTTAGAAAATTTTGTAAAGCGAATCATTTATTCTTGATAAAGCAGACACTATCTCTAGAAGTATACTTTTTAAACTGAAAATTAAAAATAATTTCTTTTTTGGGAAGTACAACTACAATTACATTGTCTCTTGGAATATAACAATTTGATGTTAACAAAAATGTATTGTCATGTTTTCAAATAGTAGATATGGTCATTTAAAGTAATAATCCCAAATTTAAAAAAATTTTAACCTTATCAGATTGTTTCTAACCAAAAAATTTTGTTTTACTTAAGATGTTTTTGTTTATTAACTAGTACTGTTAATATTTAAGAGTATATCATATGTAAAAGCAAAGAATATCTTTTAGATACTTTCTGTTCAGATTCATTCCTTGAATGCTGCTAGGTTTAATTGACTTCTTTTACAAATGCTTCCAGGTGCTTGTTACTTAGGCAGAAGTCTGACGTAAACACACAGCTAATTAGCTACCCTACTACCTACAGAATTCTGGTGCATGGTCCAGCCAGTTCTTTTTTTGTTTTGTTTTGTAGACAGGGTTGGCCTGGCCTGGCCTGGCCTGGCCTGGAAGTAGCTCTTGGAGACCATGCTGGCCTCAAACTCACAGAGAGTTCTTGTAGACCATGCTTGCCTCTGTCTCCCGAGTGCTGGGATTAAATGTGTGCACCACAGCCGCCTGGCCCGGCCAGTTCTACTAACTGCATTTAACTCATGCTAATCTTGACGGAAAAGTTTTCCTCGTGTAACTTTGTGTCTCCACAAAGTTGTACATGACTTATGCTCTGGATCTTTACCAACTGTTAACTTTCATCATGGCCCTTGAGGGACCCTCTTTTGAAGCACTCTTAACTGCTGCTCCCATCACTCTTCCATCAGCCTTGAAGCAGTTACTGAAATGTTCCCAAACCCTTAAAAGCAATTTGGGTGACCTCTAAAAGGGGACTAATGGGCCATCCAACTCATCCTTTTTCTTGCCACTCTGGATACTGTTTTGGGGACTCAGAACTAAAACAGCTGGACGGAAGCCTTCTTTGCATCAATTACTCCTCTCACCAGCTCAGATCAGCTTAACATCTTTCAGGACCAGCTCAACTCCTTGACTGCTGCAGTACTCCACAATTAAAAAGGACCAGATATAACTCCTGGGATGGGATTTGTGCTCTCCTCCATGAACATGCTGCTTCAAAACCAACACATCCTAACTGGTTTGAAATGAAGCCTACAGACAGGGACCAGATTTCAACCACAAGCCTCCTATGTATGGGCTCTAGTTCTCTCCCATTTTGGTTCATCCTCTTGCTCACTCCTTTCCTCATTATCCTCAAACTTACATTTTTACTCGGTCTTTTAAATGTTTTACTTACTGAACTACATCCTCCACCTGTTGTAGAGTATTATTTTAAGGTGTGTTACATTTGTTTATGCTCTGGAACATTTGTTTAACAATGTAAAGATGTGTTGCTTTTGTTTATGCTGCATTTGTTTAACTCTAGGAAGCTGTGATTCTTTGCCTGTCTGAAACAGCTGATGATCTAATAAAGAGCTGAACAGCCAATAGCAAGGCAGGAGAAAGGATAGACGGGGCTGACTGGCAGAGAGTATAAATAGAAAGAAAACTCTGGAAAAAAGGAGGAGCAAGAAAGCAAGAGAGTAGGATGTCAGGGGCCAGCCACCTACCAAGTAAGAAAAGGAAAAGCCCAGAGCCAAAAGGTAGGTGGGGTAATTTATGATAAGAAAAACTGGCTAGAAACAAGTCAAGCAGGCCAGGCTGTGGTGGAGCAAGCCTTTAATCCCAGCACGCAGGAGGCAGGGGCAGGCGGAACTCTTAGTTTGAGGCCAGCCTGGTCTACAGAGCTAGTTCCAGGACAACTAGGGCTGTTATGCAGGGAAACCCTGTCTTGAAAAAACGGGGGGGGGGGGGGGGACACGGGACGGGACAGGAGGGTCGGGACAAGTTGAGCTAAGGCCAGTCATTTCTAAGTAATAAGACTTTGTGTGTATTTATTTGGGAGCTTGGGTGGGTTTTTTTTAAAAAAAACTATCCAAACAAAATGTTCCACCCAAGTTTTCCCAATAGCTTGCACCCCTAAACTGTTCTTTGTGTTTTTAATACACCAGCAAAAAGATCTTGTAGATGCTATAGGGAAACTCTAGCTGAAGGGGTCCTTCATCCCTTTTACCTCAGGCCAGATGCAATTCTTTGATTAGTCCTCTATTTTCTCCTGATCCCTTCCTTTAAGGCTCTGTAGCTCCGTACTACTTCCATAGCTCATCTGGCAATAGGAGCAGCCACTGTCATCCCGAGTCAACTCTGCCTACTTTCTCCCACCTCTGTTCCTCCCCATTCCTCAACCTTCATGGCAAATCTCATTTGTACACTGTAACCAAATCATCCGCTTATAGTTCTCTAATAATAACTTTCCAAATCTCTTCACAGACACATGATGGCACACTGCAACCGATCAAGTTAACCCCCGGCACATTACCAGAGGATCCCTTCTTCAATGGACTCAGATCTATTCCCCCTACTGACAAAGACCCTCCTCAGCAAAAAAACAGCTACAACACCCCTGCCAGACATTCTCAATATCTTCTGAGTTAGAAATGTTAGTTTCCCGCTGAAAGACTACATTTCTCAGTTTCCCTTGCAGACTATAGAAATCATTTCTGCCCATCCCATCTTCCTTTGTTGGTATCTTGGCCATCCATACACATGGGTGACAGTATTTCCTCACTGTGAATAAATATGGTCAGACTAAGCCTCTTAAAACATCCAGCACCTCCACAGCTGCCTAACATTGGTCATGATGTCTCTTAGCAAAAGAAAAGAAACTAAAACAGAAGTTGACACCAGGGCCTGGGATATTCCTGTGACAGGCCTGACCATGCTGCTTGTTGGAACAATGCGGACTCTGGGACTTTGAACTAAGAAAGTTGTTGACTGCTTTAAGCAGAGCTAAATGGAGCATCCTAATGGAAGAGTTGGAAGAAAGCAGTGCTGAGAGCAATGTAGAATATGGAGGCCCTGGCTCAAGAGGTTTCTGAAGGGACCAACATTAGCAACTTGGCTAGAAACTATTCTTGTAATATTTTGGCAAAGAAACATGGCTTCATTTTGCCATGTCTTAAGACTGCTGGAGGCTAAATTGATGTTTTTTGACTAATGGCAATGGCAGAGATTTCAAGACAGCCTAGTATTGGCTATGTCACATGGTTATTAGTGATGATTATGCAGATCTACAACAGAAAAGAGAAAATGGGAAAAAAAATGTAGTTTGAGGAGAAAAAGAATACCATGAAATTTTAATGTTGGAGTCAAATCCTGTGCTCAAAGAGATATGAAATTTAAGAAAGGGTTTAAGGAGAAATGGAATAAAGAAGTGGTGCCCTGTGGTAGTCTGAATGTAATCGGCCTCCATAATCTCATAGGGAGCAGCACAGTTAGGAGGTATGGCTTTGCTGGAATGGGTCTTGCTGGAGGAAGTGTGTCACTGTGGGGGTGGGCATTGAGGTTTCCTATGTTCAGGATACTGACCAGTGTCTCAGTCGACTTCCTGTTGCTTGCAAGCCAAGATGGAGCCAGTACCATGTCTGCCCCATATACTGCCACACCCCCAGACTAAAACCTTTGACACTGTAAGCAAGCAACCCAATTAAATGCTTTCTTTATAAGAGTTGTTGTGGTCATTATGTCTCTTCAAAGGAATAGAAACCCTAGCTAAAACATGCCCCCAGAAAAAGACCCCACCCAGCTAAGCTTCCAACATGTTATTCAACAAAGGAAAGCACCAAGTCAAAGCTTATACAAATATAATTCAAGGAGGGGGGCAAGTTCCAGCCTGGCAGCAGAACTTAGCAGCTTTAGTGAAGTGTTCTGGCTTCCTCAACAAAAATATAGAAGCTGTGGAAAGGAATGTCCTTCAAGGTTAAAGAATACTGCTGAGACCCAGAAAGGTCATTATATGAAAGTTATAAAAGTGAAGCTTGGATTATGTTGAAGACCACAAGATGTTGGAGATGCAAGAGCCATGAGATATCTTTTGCTAAGGAGAGCTGCACAGAGGACGTTGAACCAGCCCAAAAGACAGACATTTGTTGCAGTCAACAAAGCTGAAAAGAGTGGGAGATCTCAAGAACCCTGTGACATCAAACACTTTAGGATTTGGAGTTTGCCCTGCTAGATTTCAGTTTTTCTTTGGTCCAGTATTTCCTCACTATACTTACCCAACCCTCCCTTTTGTAAAGTATAGTCTGTGCCACTATATGTTGAAAATATATAATTTATAGATTTTAATTTTACAGGGAACTATAAGACACTGCCTTGAGTCTAAAAAGGCAATTTTGGGATTCTTTAGTGTTGAGGCTGTAAAGGACGATGGGCACTTTTGAAGTTAGACTCTAATACATTTTACATTATGCTATGGCTACAAGCCTATAGGGGCCAGGGAGTGGAATTTGATTATTTGAGTGAGAATGGCCTCCACGGGCACATATATTTGAATGTTTGGTTCCTAGTTTAGGGATTGTTTAGGAAGGAATCAGTGTGACCTTGTTGGAGGAAGTATGTCAGTGGAGGTAGGTTCTGGGGTTTCAAAAGTCTATGCCAGGCCCAGTCTGTGTCTGACCCTTGCTTGTGGATCAGATGTAAGCTCTCAGCTACTGTTCCAGCATCATACTTTCCTGCCTGCTGGTATTAACCCCAGCATGATGATCATGGACTAACACCATGAAACTGTAGCAAGCCACCAATTAAATGTTTTCTCTTACAAATTGCCTTGGTCATGGTGCCTCTTTCCAGCAATTAGAGTGTAGTAACTAAGACACTACCTAAGGCAGACTAATCCACTGACAAATGGAAGTACTTTCCCCTTATAACTAATCCACTGACAAATGGGAGTACTTTCCCCTTATATGCGCAGCCATCAAATCTTTAAGTACCCCTGTTTCTCCCAGTAATTTTCCCTTGTCTGATATTCTTGGTATCAACATATGAACATACCATTATCCTTTCCTCCAACCTTTTAAATCTTGTCCCACTAGAGAGATGGGCCAGTTAAGTGCTTATTGCTCTTAAGCAGTTTGGTCCCAGCACACCACATCAGGCTTCTTACAACTGCTTGTAAATCCAGCTCCAGGGAATCACATGCCCTTCTTTGGCCTCCATGTGCTCAGATGCGTAGATACATGTAAATAAAAATCTTTAAAAAAATTATCTTACAGGGAGCAAGCAGTAGTGGCACACACCTTTAATCCCAGTATCACAGAGGCAGATGGATCTCTGTGAGTTCAGGACAGCCTGATCTACAGAGCAAGTTTCAGGACAGTTAGAGCTACAAAGAAAAACCCATCTCAAAAAAAAAAAATCTTCTGATAAGATTAGTATCTGATAAAACAGATGTCAATATAAAGCAAGATGAGCTATAGAGGGGACAACAAAGATGATGAGATGTCCATGACTAGAGATGGAGGAGAAATATTTTATAATAGTTATAAACTCATGGATAGTCTACCAGTTTGTAGACTGCCTAACATGTGCAAGGCTCTGGCTTTGATTTCTAGTACCATAGAAACTGGACGTGGACTCACACACCTATACTCCCAACAATACACAAGTGTCAACCTAAGGATTATTAGAGTGCTGGTTCTCAACCTTCCTAATGCTGCAATCCTTTAATACAGTTACAATAGTACAGTTAATACCATAAAATTATTTTATAAATAATCTTTTTTAAAATTAACTTTATGTGCATTGATATGACTGTGAGATCCCCTGCAACTAGAGTTACAGACAGCTGTGAGCTGCCTTGTGTGTGCTGTAAATTGAACCTGGGGCCTCTGAAGTAGCAGTCAGTGCTCTTAACCACTGAGCCATCTCTCCAGCCCCACAAAATTATTTTTGTTGTTATTTCATAAATAAAATTTTGCTACTATTATGAATCACAATTTAAATATCTGCTATGCAGAGTATCTGATATTTGACCTTGTGAAAGGGTCATTCAACCTCCCCAAAGGGGCTGTGACCTACAGATTGAGAATCACTGGATTAGGAGATGTAGCTCAGCAATAGGAATACAAATTATCAAGAGATTAACATGTGGCTGGAGAGATGGCTCAGCAGCTAAGACACTGTGTTGATCTTGCAGAGGACCTAAGTAGCTTCCCAGCATCCACATGGTAGCTCACAACCATCTATTTCAGGAAATCGAACCTTCTCTTCTGATCTCCAAGGGCACCAGGCACACATGTAATGAATACTAGGGCTCTTTGGAGAAATGTTAATTCAGGACTATGAAGACCTGAACTTGGATGCTAAGGCCCTCAAAACAAGCCGTGTGGTCTCACATGTACCTGTGACCTCAGTGCTGTGGAAAATGGAGGCAGGAAGATAATTGGGCTTGCTGGCTGCCAGGCTAGCAGAAAAAAATGAGAGTTCCACACATAGAGATATACCCTGCCTCAAAGGAATGTTAGAGAGCAATGAGGGTAGAACATTCCATAAACATCCTCCATGTGCATCCATAGACACACATGTATATATGTACAAACATACAGGCTTCTGATCACACCCCACTACACATGATAGCAAAAGTATAATTAAACCAAAATCAATGTTGACAAGGATATGAAGAAATTAGAACTGTGTTCATTATTTGTAGTATTTAAAAGAATACAGTAGCTATGGAAAACAGTACGGCAGTTCCTTTAAAAATCACAAATACTGAAATAGAATGCACCTTTAAACCCAGCACTCTGAGTTCGAGGATAGCCTGGTCTACAGAGTTCCAGGACAGAAAAACCCTATCTCAAAAAACCAAAACCAAACAAAATACAACAAAACCAAAAAAAAGAAAAAGAAAAGATTAGCAACTTAGCAATTACTAAGTATTTCCTATATGCCAAGTGTATTTGCATTGAACTTCATAACTAAAGTTCCTAACTTTATAACTACATTTTAGAAAGGAGGAAACTAAGATATGGAAAGCAATGTAATATTCAAGATTCACAAACATTATTTTTTCTACTAAAGCACATGATTTTAGTAAACTTAGTTTTGCCACAAACTAATTTTGAAACATTTCCACTGTGCCCAAAAAGAAATTCTACGCCTACTGTCCCTACATTTAGCCTGGGCAATGATTCCTTACTGTTGGTCTTTATGGATGTCTTTTCTAAACATTTCATACAAATGGAATCATACACTCTGGTGACTTTTCCTGGCTTCTTTTACTTAGCATGTTCTCTACATTAGGCTTCTCCACATTGTAGCAGGAATCAGGATGTCATTCCTTTTTACTGTCAGATAGTATTCCATTAACTAGCTGTAGCACACTTTATATTACCAACTGTTTGATCTGAGTTGTTCACACCATTTGGCTATTGTAAATAATGCACCTACTGAGTACTCATGTGCTTTTAGATGAACAACATCTTCACTTCTCTTCAACAGACACTTCAGAGAACTGCTGGCTCATATACGTAATTTTTGTTTATTTGTTTTTTAAAGATCTACCAAACTAAAGTTATAATCTTATACTGACCACTAATGCATGATTTTTTTACACATCCTCACCAACACCTGTTATTGTCTATCACTTTCTTTTCTTCTTTTCTTTGTTTTTTTGAGACCAGGTTTCTCTGTGTCGTTTTGGTGTGTATCATTTTCGAAAGCAAGCAAGTATTTTTAAGAAGCTGAGACTACATGTACCTGTGACTTTGCCACAGTATCTTTACCATGTGCTAAACTGCCATCTTCCGCCTACCCATTTCCACAGTGAAACTCGAGACTGCCGAAAATCTCAATTTCACAAACGCATGAAATTCCAGTTAAATCATTATTAACATAAAACTTTATTTCAAATTTAAAAGGCTATGTTATATACACACTCAGTTGCACACATGAAGGCATTCTGAAATGACTTACGTACCTAACTTCAGTTCAATCGCTGTGTTGGTATTACATTTGTACTCAGCCAACTTCTTCTCCACCGCACTCTTATACTCTACCAGAAATTTCTCCATGGCACCAAATCCTAGAAGAGGTGTTGAAAGGTTGGTTGAAAGTGACTTAAATACCTACAAGCAGGATTTTTATCTGAAGTGGTCTAAGGATGAGCTGGGAAACCGGCTACAACAGTACAGATCACTCTCCATGAACCTTTCAACAAATATACTGCGTATGAACCACATAAAACAGAAAGAAAACAAGACTACCTTTACGTCAGACCTGTAATCCCGTCATGCAGGAGGCTACGACAGGATTGAGCAGGAGGCCAGCGTAACCTGCATCATGATTACAAAACCTATGTCGAGTAATCTCTGCTGTAGAAACTACCTGTAAGCATGTACTGCATCCGCCCCATTTCTCATTCAGTAACTCAGGCCAAGGAAGGGGTTTAATTGGTGGGCACCAGACTAGGCAGTGGTGGGGCTCAAATTTGAATTTTGACGTAATTCTCATTATACAGCAACTCTTCTTTGGTCCCAGGGTACCCCAATACCATACTGGACAACTTCATCCAGGGGAACAATTCTGTCTTAAACACGTGCAAATTTCAAACTCCACAGTTTACTAATACAGCCTAACTATAAAAGAGGGGTGTTTAACAATGGAGTGACACAGTGTGAAGGCGCCGGGAAGAAAATGACAAAAATCTACCCGTCACTTCAAAAAATAGGTAACTGTAAAAAAGAAACGCCATCAAAACACTTCAATGGCAATTCAAACTTTTTGTTTGTTTGTTTTAAATTTATTTTTATCTTATGTGCATTGGTGTTTTGCCTGCTTGTATGTCTGTGTGACGGTGTTGGGTCCCCTAGAACTGAAGTTACAGACAGTTCTAAGTTGCCATGTGGGTGCTGGGAATTGAACCTGGGTCCTCTGGTAGAACACTCAGTGCTCTTTATCACTGAGCCATCTTTCCAGCCCCGTTTGTTTGTTTTATAAAGACAAGGGTTTCACTGTGTAGCCCTGGCTGTCCTGAAATTCACTCTGGGGGACCAGACTGGCCTCAAACTCACAGAGATCCTCCTGCCTCTGCCTCCTGGGTGCTGGGATCAAAGGCGTGCGCCACCAAGGCCTGGCAACTTAAAACATTCTTAAACCCTGAAGACTGGAAGACTCAAGTGAATGAACCAGAATAAGACAATTCCACTACATACAGTACGGAAGTCCCACTCGCAAAGAGAAGTCTGGCAGCGCAGAAACGTCTTTCTCACAGGATATCCAGAAATGACCTCAGGGATCCTAAAGGGTGGAAGACCCAGACTGTGCCCACAGTGCAGCACTGCGATCGCCCAGAAGCTGACCCTGGAGGAGGTGGGCAGGGCCCTGGGAGGATCAGCTGGCGGGAGCGGGACAGCAGTGGGCAAAGTGGAACGGAGCAAAACAGGCCCCGAGGAGGCCAGCGCTCCGCCCCGGGTTCGCCGACTCTCGAGCAGGGCCCTTCGGGCCACGGAAGGCGCGGAGAGCAAGCACTGGGGGCGGCGGCGCCGAGCGCGGCCCACCGAGGGTCAGCCTCGGACGCTCGGTGCCCCGCGACACGGAGAGGCCTTCTAGAACCCCGGCGAAAGCGCGAAAGTTCCAGGCGGCCGCTGTCACAGTCGCCTAGGCGTTCTTCCCCAGAACCGCCCGCGGCCTCCCCCGGCTAAACTTTTCCCGGGAACTTACCCGCCATTTCCGAGCAGTGAGCGCCCGCGGCTGAGGAAGGACAAATCAACCCGCGCGCTCCCGGGCCGGAAGTGACCGCAGTGGCTGACGCATTCCCCCCGCCCATCCTCGGCGAGGCACGAGCCAATGAGGAGAGGAAACTCGGGGCGCGCGGCGGCGGAAGTGCCTCGGGGGGCGGGGCCGGGACCGTGAGAAGGCGCGAGCGGTTGCCTAGCCACCGCGAGTGCGCAGATTCCCCGCTCGGGGCTTCCGCGCCCAAGCCGGCGCAGTCGCTGGCGGCCGCAGACTCTCGTGGGAATGAGCGTTAATTCCCGGACAGCTTAAGGCGCTTTTGCTCTCGCCCTCCCGGTGGCTGAAAAGCTTTCCCTTTGACCCGAACGCAAGTTTCTAGGTGGAGGTTTCATTCCGAAGTTTTAGTAAACTTTTTACTTGTTTCCACTTTTGTCATAAGCCCATTTTAAATACACGTTTTCTCTGTGTATTTTATTCGTATTTTGGAGCTGGGTATTCAGTATAGTCATGTTTATGATGGGCAAAACACTTTGACACTGGCCTATTACAAACTCTCATGATTTCAATATGATAAGAGTGTGGTGTTAAAGAACTCAGAGCGGGCGGTGGTGGCGCGCGCCTTTAATCCCAGCACTCGGCAGAGGAAGGAGAATCTCAGTGAGTACAAGGGGAGCCTGGTCTACAGAGTGAGTTCCCGTACAGCAAGGTCACACTGAGAAACCCTGTCTCGAAAAACCAAAAGAAGAAAGAAAAAAAAGAAGGAGGAAGAGGAAAGGAAAGAAAGAGAATCAGCCCAAGGAAGCAAAATTGCCAAATTCATCCTCAGTTTTCTACAGTCTCTGAAGAGCCCAATTCTCCAGATACTCAGGCCTCGTATTAATGTTAGCTTTATAAAGAAAGATGTCTTTCCTGAAGATAAAGATCAGAAAAGGTGGTGATAACACTGATACCTCTTCAGTCATTATGTTCAGATAGAAAACTGAAGTCGATGCTATTAATGGTAAAACCAGAACCCAAGATAGAGAGAGGTCCCATGAAATCACTCAGCAGGTGAGGGTACCTGCTACCAAATCTGACAACCTGAGTTTGATTCCCAGACCCCCACATAGTGGAAATAAGGAACTCACGCCTACAAGTTGTCCTCTGACCTCTGACACATAACACAAAGAAATAAATAAATTTCATTAAAAATTAAACAAAAAACAATCTTTAAAATGTTTTTTTCAAAATGTCAAGATTTATCACTTTCCAGATCTTAGAACAAGGTAATATATTGATAGTTATTAATTTCATGAATTATTAATCTTGGTCTATATATAATGATGTATATATTACCATATCCTAAAGAGGATTTGCGAATATGATTGAGCTGGGTGGTAGTGGCACACCTTTAATCCCAGCACTTGGGAGGCAGAAGCAGGTGGATCTCTGTGAGATTGAGGCTAGCCTGATCTACAAGAGCTAGTTCCAGGACAGGCTACAAAGCTACAGAAAAACCCTGTCTCAAAAAAGAAAAAAAGAGAGAATATGGTTATAAAACTGCAGAATGAGTTTCTACAAAACAAACCTATGCTGTTGTGTTGTATGTGAGCAAGATCATGGAGCCAAGTAGAATATTCAATGACCTATGAGTCCAGTTCTACTCCTATTTACTGGTGAACCTTGTTTCTTTTACTATGCAGAGATAATAATACCTTCCCAGCCACCACACTGAGTTCCTTGGAAAATCAAATGACTCCCACAGGGGGAGGTGTGGCTTTGTTGGAGTAGGTAAGGCCTTTCTGGAGGAAGTATGTCACTGTGGGGGTGGGCTTTAAGGTCTCCTATATTCAAACTCAGTTAAGAAAATGCCTCCAAAAGATTGCACTGTAGGCAAGCAAGTAGGATGTTTAAATAGTTGGGTGGGAAGATTAATGGGGGAGGGCCCAGCCCATTGTGGTTTGTACTGGTGGTCCTGGGTTCTATAAGATAGCAGAATGATCAATGCATTAATAGCAAGCTGGTAAGCAGCACCCCCTACTACAGTCTCTGCTTCAGCTCATGCTTCCAGGTTCTGCCCTGTTTGAGTTCCTGTCCTGGCTTCCTTCAGTGATGGAGCACAGTACAAGTCTAAGCCAAACAAATCCTTTCCCCTCCAGCTTGCTTTTCGGTCATTCTGTTTCATCATGGCAATAGAAACCCTAACTAAGACAGGGACTTGGGTTTCTCTTCCTGTGAAGAGACACCATGACCACAGCAACTCTTATGAAGAAAAACATTTAATGGAGTGGCTTACACTTTCAGAGATTGAGTCCATTACCATCATAGTGGGGCATGGCAGCATACAGGCAGACATGGTGCTGGAGCAGTGAGTTCTACATCTTGCAGGTTACGGGAAGCGTTCTGTAACACTGGGCAGTGTCACAGAGCATACATGGGACACAAAGCCCACCTCCTCAGTGACACATTTCCTATAACAAGACCACACCTACTCCAACAAGGCCATACCTTCTAAATAGTGCCACTCCCTTGGGGGTGACCATTTTCTTTCAAACCACCACAGGTTGGCGTGCTCAATAGGGGCTAGGGCGCCAACAATGGCCATCTGTATTTTGGAAAACCTGAGAACCGAGAAGTCCATGAATCTGGATGACTTGGCAGTCAGTCTAGTACTAAAAGTTTGGTTGATTTCTAGATGGCAACTGACTTTCTGTTCAGGATGGAAAGATGAAGAACCTTCAGGAAATTCTTAACTTGTTCTGTTGTCCCAAACATTCCACCCTGGAAAGATGAGAGTCCTCACACAAATATTACAACATTATATATATATATATATATAAAACCAAGAGAACTTCTCGGTTCTCAGGTTTTCCAAAATACAGATGGCCATTGTTGGTGCCCTAGCCCCTATTGAGTATGCCAACCTGTGGTGGTTTGAAAGAAAATGGTCACCCCAAAGGGGGTGGCCCTATTAGGAGGTATGGCTTTGTTGGAGTAGGTGTGGTCTTGATTTAGGAAGTGTGTCACTGTCCATATTTATGGAACTGGAAGAAATTGGAAGGGTTGGGGAGACTGCTCTAAATGCTTGTTGCTTGAGCATGACAACCTAAATTTAATCCCTAGTATCCATGTAAAAAATAAAAAGCCATGCACGGTCATGCATGTGTATAGCTTCATCATTAGAGGGCAGAGATGGGCGGATAGCTGCACTGGCCAGCCTAGGCGAAAATAGCAAACTTCAGGTTCCGTGAGACATGCAGTCTCCTGTAGAGAGTGATAGAGCAGAATATTAAAATCCTCCTCCCGTTTCTGCAGGCACATGCATTCCAACTGCCACACACATGCACTCACATGTCTTCTCACACACACACCACACACACACACACAAATTGGAGTTGGAAATAGAATAGGTTGGGGTAGATGATTTCACATCAGGTGGCCAGAAGAATCTTTACTGGATAGATTGCTCAAAGACCTGTTCCCTGAAATATCTGCACTATTAACAATTACAGGCACGGACTCCCTGCAAACTGCAATGATTGCTAATAATGGGAAAAGCCAAGCATAATATTCAATTTTTAATGGAAAGGCGAGGAGCTGAGGAAACACGACTCAGTCTGCTTTTTTGAAATATTAGAGTGTTAATCTTTGAAAAACAGTGACAAAAAAAACCCCACCCACAATTTATATGTTCACAGAGGGTAGCCAAGAATCTATCATCCGAGGTAGGTTTACGAAAAGCAATCATCAGCTGAGCTTACTGAAAACCTTAAACAAATAAATGGTAGAAAGGAGTAAAATGGTACATTTGGTTAGATATCTGCTCAGTGCTGACCTCACATGAAATTGTGATTTAGAGATAATTCAATTATCTGGGCTCCGCTTTGTCTAAAGTATTCAGATTAGTGGGCACACTTATACTTGCCATGAATATATGTCAATGTCTGATTCATTCATTCACTTAACATGACTTAATAAACTAGCTGTTACTTTTGCTTTTCTGTGGCCAGGCTACTAAAGAACATGAGCTTGGCAGAGACAGAAACAGCGAGTCTTTTCTTTCTCTTGGAGGAGCTGCCTCTGCGTCGTCTTGAATAACTATATCCCTTCCCATCACACACCCTATAGACTGCACAGTTTTTAAAGTTATTTAAACTCTAGCTTAGACTAATTAAAAACTCCCCCATTCGCTGCCCAGCAGTTATAATAGCACTGGCTGCTCTTGGATCAACCCTGGTTCAATTCCCAGAATCCACATGGTGGTTCACAATCATCAGTAACTCCATTCTCGGGGGGTCCCATCACCTCTTCTAGCCCCCACAGGCAGCAAAGTACTCATATATTTATATAAAATAAAAATAAGTAAAATCTTCCTTTAAAAAAAACAGGAGCCGGGCGGTGGTGGCGCACGCCTTTAATCCCAGCACTTGGGAGGCAGAGGCAGGTGGATCTTTGTGAGTTCGAGGCCAGCCTGGTCTACAAAGCAAGTTCCAGGACAGCCAGGGTTACACAGAGAAACCCTGTCTCGAAAAACAAAAAAAAAAAAAAAAAAAAAACAGGAAAGAAAGAAAACGAGCTGATTTTGGGAGGGAATGGGGCATGGTGGAAGTAGAGCAAGAACACAGGCTGGGGACCACAGCCAGTAGGCCTGCCGATCCATCCCTGTGCTTGCATTGTTCTCCTTACAGCAGAAGCACAGAGCTTGTGAGTGCCTGTAGCTGTTAGCAATTGCTTTCTGGCCAGGCGTGGCGGTGCACCACATCCCTTTAGTCCCAACACTCAGGCAGCAGAGGCAGATCTCTGAGTTCAGGGCCAGCCTAGTCTACATAGTGAATTCTAGGACAGCCAGAGCTACATAGTGAGTATGCTGGATAGTTTTACGTCTGCTTGACACAAACTGGAGAGTCATCGGAGTGGAAGGGACCTCAATTAGGAAAAAACGCCTCTGTAAGATTGGGTTGTAGGCAGGCCTATAAGGTTTATTGTTGTGCATAGCATTGGCTGTCCTGGAACTCAGCTCTGATTGGTGATCATGTGGAATTAGTGATTGACGTGGGAAGGACCAGCCCATGGGCTGGTAGTCCTGGGTTCTATAAGAAAGCAGGCTGAACAAACCATGAGAAGAAAGCCAGCAAGCAGCAGCACTCCTCCCTGGCCTCTGCATCAGCTCCTGCTGCCAGGCTCCTGCCCCGTTTGAGTTCCTGTCCTGAAGTCTTAGATGATGAACAGTGCTGTGGAAATGTAAGCCAAATAAACTCTTCCCCTAATTGCTTTGGTCGTGGTGTTTCAGAGTGTTTGGCCTATTCTCTCAAGCATGGTTTCTCACCCTTTGGTCCTGCCCCCAAGTCCTGGCACCAGGCAACCTTGGTGCTCTCAGGCTCAGAGCCCCTGGCCCCTGTTCTTTGCATGATAACACACAGGACAGCCTGTGCATACTTGCTGAACCTCTCTGAATTCCTGGGTTGATAGGAATTGCAGACCCTTTGATCTTACTTCTCTGCCTCACTCATGGGAAGTGCATCCACCTCTGCAGTCAGATCTGACCCAAATATGCCTTAGATATCAATCCAAATGACTGCTTCCTGGCACCCTATATCCCTATATTTTATGGGCCTTTTGGAAATCCTGCCAGCAATCCAGTGGATGGACAGAGCTATCCTATTCTTAAGCTTTCTCTTACCCTTGCTCCAAGCCCTCTCCTTGTTTTTTTCTCTTGCCTCTTACACATTTCTTTGTCTCTAATTTCCTCTCTTGCCTCCTCTTCTCTTTTTACTTCTCTTCCTTTTGACTGCCTGCCCTTTTAAGTCCCCACTCCCACATGGCCTTTCCCTCTTCTGCTTTCCCCATCCCCAATAAAACTCTTCCATTAACTCTGTTGCATGCAGCATGTTTGCCTAGTGGAAGGGCCCACGGAAAGGTAACAGCTTCATGCTCCACCCTCAACAGATCCGCTCTCTTCCACCTGCAACAAATGCTTTCTCGTTTGCTGATGGCTTCATCTTACATTCAATAACAGTTGGGTCTCTGGTGGGGTTATCCACCTCTGACCTTTCCCCTGGATGTGAGGCTTCCTTTCTCGAGCACAGTGCTCTCCTCACATTCTGGCTTTTTTCAAAGTCCTGGTACCAGGTGTCTGTGTCTCTCTCTCAGACTCAGAGCCCTTGGTCCCTGTTCTTGCATGATGTACTGAAACAGCTTGTGCACACTCAGTCTGGTCCTTCCTGGATCCCTCCGGTACCAGCGTATTTAGGCTTTTGGATCTTCTTTTGGAGACCCACTCTTCTCAAATCAAATCTGGCCTCAGTATTCCTTGAACCAGACAGTCGGGGAACTGAGAAAGAATTCTCCACTTTCTTTTTCATTGTTCCAAAACCTGCTTGTGTCTTGTAGTGGCATTTCAAGTTTTGTTTTTGTTTTTTTTTGTTTTGTTTTTTTTTAAGAAATAACAACTGCCTGAAGATCTGAGGGTAAAACAGTCCCACCGGTTAGCCTTACAGACCAGATTATGGTAACACACACCTTTAATCCCAGTAGCCACAATGACAAGGACCTCTTTAATCCCAATAGCCACAATGAGACACACCTTTAAACCTAGTAGCCACCCTAGTTGCCATAGAAATCGGGTGGTGCATGCCTTTGATCCCAGCTCTAGAGAGGAAGACAGCTCTCAGATGCAGTCTCGTTCTGAAATCCTAGGAGGCATGATTGCCTTTTCAGACTGTGGTCGAGGTAAGAGCTAGTGGCTGGCTGTTTTGCTTTTCAGATCTTCAGGTTGAACCCCAATTTCCGACCCTGAGTTTTTATTAATCATGTTTCAGTGTCTGTCTGCTCTCTCTATCTAAATGTCCTGTCTAGGTCCACTGCAATGTCGGTGGGAGTCAGAGATGGAGACAGTCCTCGGGAAAGACAGAATGAACTAACTGCTCCTTATAAAACACCTTTGTTAAAATGTCATGGGAACTTCATCTCGACTGGGACCCTGCTCCCTTAAGCTTCAGAGGACACCAAGATCAGCTGCTTTGTCCCCAATTCCAGAAGAATGAGACTTCGCCCCACAGCCGCGCTCAACTCTACTGGAATGGGAATCCCCTATGGAAGTGGATGCTTTTCTTCCTGACCCCTCTTCTTGTTCTCCAGTTTTTAACAACCACACCTTGCTTCATCAATTTCTTCTCTATGTATCTCCAATGATACTTCCAAAAATCTCTGATCAAATAACTAGCCAGCTATTGTTACAGGACTACCAACTGTTAGCCGTAGAGCTGGAGGTGCAAGAACACCAAACATGGGGGCTGGAGAGATGGCTCAGAGGTTAAGAGCATTGCCTGCTCTTCCAAAGGTCCTGAGTTCAATTCCCAGCAACCACATGGTGGCTCACAACCATCTGTAATGGGGTCTGGTGCCCTCTTCTGGCCTGCAGGCATACATACAGACAGAATATTGTATACATAATAAATAAATAAATAATTTAAAAAAAAAAAAAAGAACACCAAACATGTCCAGGTGGTGAGAACCAGCAGCACCCCAGAGGTATCACAATCCCCAGATTCAGAAAAGAGACTCACAGAACAGATTCAAACGTAACTCTTTCCTATCCCTTTATTTAAAAGGTACTAACTCGACAATGACTGCCCTCGGTAATCAACCACTTGTGTCTCCTGGTAACTTGGATAGAAAGAGGATGTCCAGGTAGGTGATACTGTGGTGATGGGAAAGGACCAGGTGCTTTAAGGTTTGTTTACGTCAAGATTAGAAAGCTTAATTAGTGATAAGGAAGGCTGAATTTAGATGTTTAAAAGAATAAAATATGTTTCAAATTTCTCTCTCACTACGCTATTTTTATATTAAGACTCCAAAAGCTCATAGTCTTAACATGAATTGATGGAATTCCAATAAGCTATTAATCTGGCAGCATACTCCCGCTCTGAGTATACTGCCTTTTCTATCATGTGGATTTCACTACAGATTACAAACAGTGGAAATGCTAACGTGTCTAAACTTACCTTTTCACAAACTCAAAGAATTCTTGTAAGCTCCAGGGCATTGGCTTGGATTTGTCTCCAACATCATCTTGCCAGGTCCAAGAGGCTCCAGATGGCCCCACAGAGTCTGGACAGCGACGTGAAACAGCCAGATATTTCTGGATTTGACCAGCACCCCGGCTTTCTCAGGTCCCCTAAAGATTGCGATGCCCCCAGGTCAGCAGGGAGCAGTCTCAAGAACACAGCATCCTCATCCCCACCTCAGCTGTTACCCCTTCCTGACTCCTCACCCTTCTATAGTAAACAAAGGGAGGAGGGGTAGTAGTCAGGCATCTGTCCTGGTCTGCCCTTAGGGTCAGGATGCGTCCTCAGCTGCAGCCACTAACAGCACTCCCTGTGCCCATTCGCTATGTTCCCTTAAAAAACACAGGCTTTGCCCACCTCCTGCCTCTCTCCCACCCCTCTTGTCCCCAGGGACCGGTCTCTGCCCCCTTCTCTGTCCCCTTTTCTGCCCCTTCTCTCTCCTCTTCCAATAAACCTCCCATGTGAGCCCTCTTGTATAGTTTCCCTTCTTCCCACCATTTTTTAAATTATAAAATTTAATAGTGAGACCCTGTCTCAAAACAAAACAAAAACAAAATCAAAAAACAACTGCTTTCTAGAACATTCTTGGTTTTGCTGTTAAACCAACCACTCAACAAACAAATGAAGAAGGGCTCTGAATATCTGCCCAGCTGTTTCTCCCAGCCACTGTCCTTTCTCCCACTCTGTTATGCTGGGTCTCAAGGGACTAAGGAAGGGCTAAGGTGCTCATTAGCATATCAATGCTGATGCTATCCAGGTTATCTGAGCATCCCTCAGTCTCTGCTGGACCTTCCTGGATGGCATACCCTGCTCCCTATCCTGAACTCTCCAGACCCGTTATTGGGCTGGGCTTCCCTCCTCCCAGCTCCTGTGACCCATTTTGGGTATGCTAGTGTCTTGGCCAGTCTCTTGGCCCAGGCCACCTCTTTTGGTTGGAGGTTCTGCTCCCTTCTCTCCTCCTCCTTCTCCTCTCATGACCAAACTCAGGGTCATGTTTACTCTGGACTCTCCTGGATGTCTCTGCTTCTGGCTATGTGTTAACTGAGGTTTTTGTCCCATCTGATGCCTCAGCTGTTCAGTCCCAATGAAACACACAGGGGTCTACATTAATTATAAACTGATTGGCACATTAGCTCAGGCTCCTTATTAACTCTTATAACATATATTAGCCCATAATTCTTGTCTGTTTTAGCCACGTGGGGCTTGGTACCTTTTTCAGAGAGGCAGTCACATCTTGCTTGTTCTGTGTCTGGCTTCATCTGCGGCTGGGTGACTATTGCAGACTGACTCTTTCCTCTTCCCCAAATTCTTGTTGCCCTGGCTCTCCTGCCTGGTCACCCCACCTATACTTCCTGCCTGGCTACTGACCAATCAGCACCAAAACTTAAAAATAAAAATAAAGAGTTTAAAATAAAGGCAAATAAAGTTGAAAAATACACAGAGAGTCTGGATACTGTATGTTATTGTGTTGTTGTTAAATTGTTTGATGGCTGAGGAAGGAGCAAAAGCTGCTAAAAGATATTTGATTATAAATGCTGCTGGATTAATCCAACATATATATTTTTAAAATGTGTTGAAATGTTACTTTGGATAAGAGGTTTTGTTTTTATTTCCACAGGAAATGAGAGGCTGTGGATTCATCCTAGGCTAAGAAAAAACATATTTGATCAAGGAAGACCCTCTGAAGAATCTCTCATAGAAGCGAATGGCCCAGATGTCTGAGTTCTACATCCAGAACAGATTCAAGACTGCTGCCTGAGATGATCAAGACTCACAGGATACTCCAGTCAGGATTTGATCATAAATTTTCTTTAGGTTCCCAAAAGATTATCAGTGCCCCTAATCAGTGGGAAGTAACCTGGAAAACTATGCCCTCATTCCCCAAAATGGATTCTGAATGTCTGCCTTTGTTTAGAATGTTGGTTACAAGTTATTATGGATAATGGTCAGGAGAAAAGCTAAACAAAGAAGATTCCATTCAGAGTTCTTGTTTTTTTTGTTTTTTTTTTTTGTTTTTTTTTTTGTTTTTTTAAGGGGAAGGAGTAGTGCTGTGGGGCAATGGTCTGTACCCTGTCACTTGTATTTTAAATAAACCCTGATTGGTCACTAGCCAGGCAGGACATATAGGCGGGGTGACCAGGCAGGAAGTAGAGGCAGGGCAATGAGAACAAGAGAATTCTGGGAGAAGGAAAGAGTCAGTCTGCAGTCATCACACAGACACAGAGCAAGCAAGATATGACTGCCTCTCTGAAAAAGGTACCAAGCCCCACGTGGCTAAAACAGACAAGAATTATGGGCTAATATATGTTATAAGAGTTAATAAGAAGCCTGAGCTAATGGTTAATCAGCTTATATATAATTAATGTAGACCTCTGTATGTTTCTTTGGGACTGAATGACTGCAGGATTAGGTGGAACAGAAACCTTGGTCAACAGCTTTGCTTTCCCTTATATTTATAATAAGCCTCCCCCATCATACCTAGGAGCATTCATGTCCTTCCTTTTATTTCTTTTTTTCTTTCAGTACTCAGCTGTTCCCTTAGAAGGATCTGATGAATCCACACTGCTGCTGCAGGGCTCTCAAGGAAGAGTCACCACTTCACTGAGGAAGGCTGCAGTTCTCATTTCTGTGAATTGACTTTCTTCCAAGCCAACAGCTGCTCTGTTCTTCTAGAGGTCCTGAGTTCAACTTCCAGAGACCATATGGTAGCTTATAACCATCTGTAATGGGTTTGGATGCTCTCTTCTGGTGTGCAGGCATACTTGCAAACAAAGCACTCATATCCATAAGCAAATAAAGCTTTTTTAAAAAGCCAAACATGATGGCACATGCCTTGAGAGGCAGAGTCATCAGGTGGGTCTCTATGAGCTCCAAGCCATACTGGTTTACATAGTGAGTTCCAGGACAGCCTGTCTCTAAAGCAAAGAGAAACAATCCAAACCTTACTCAGGAAGTTTCGAGAAATGGCTACCAGTTAAGAGTGCTTGCTGCTCTTGCAGAGGATCTAAGCTCACTTCCCAGCACCCACATCCAGTGGCTCACAACCACCTGTAACTCCAACTCCAGGACCCTCTTCTGGCTTCCATGGGCAACTGTGCATGCATAAATACACACACACATACATAAAAAATGTTTATAAAACTTTTGACACAGACTGTCTTAGGGTCATCTGGCGTGAGGAATAGAACACAGAACTCTGTGACTGCAGTGCTTCAGGATACCTCGGTACTGCCACGGTTTGGTCCCAGCTGGAGGAGAGGCACTTAGTTAATTACTCAGGCACTTTCTCTAAAGGGCGGGTGATAACTCTTGGTGCCTAGTTGTGTGAGTTGAGATGTCTTTCACAACACAAACACTATCACTAAGGGACATTTAGTGGAGGGTTCATCCCCACCCTCAATTTCTGTTTTTATTTTTATGTACTTTTTTTTTTCCTTACGTGTTTTGTTTTGTTTTTGAGATAGGGTTTTTCTGTGTGTATTCCTGGCTATCCAGGAACTAATTCTACAGACCAGGCTGGCCTCAAACTCACAGAGATTTGTCTGCCTCTGTCTCCCGAGGACAGAGATTAAAGGCGTGTGGTACCACCGCCTGGCTCATGCACTTTTTCTTACACAGTGCCATTGCCCTAAGGTGGAATGGTACCATCAGACAACTGAAAACAGAATCTGGAGAGAGTGGCTTTGGCAGAGACCTGAATTCCAGTCAAGCTTGTACTTTAGTCTCAGCTTCCCTTCTTTCTGGTTAAAAGAACGTTGGCCACTCCCCAGACCTGTCTACTTGCTTCCTTAACCCCTAGGTCTAACTACCATTCTTCACCCGCCTCACACTGCTTCTCCAGAACCTTCTAATTCTAAGGCTTTCATTATTCTGATCTGTACAATTTGTTTTGTTTTCTTTTTTTGAGTTTGAAGTCCCACTGCCCGAGATTGGCCTTGGCCTTAACCTTGTAATCCATTTGGTTCAATTTCCAGCAAGCTAGTATTACAGGAACATGCTTCTGCACCCTGCTTGATCAGTACAATTTGATAGAGATTGCATTATTGTTCCAAATACTTTTTTTTTTTTTTTTGAGTCAGGGTCTCGTAGTAACCAGGCTGAACTTCCTACATAGCTGAAGATGACCATGAACTCTTGATCCTCCTGCTTCTACCTCCCAAGTACTGGGATTGCAGGCCTATGCCACAACACTGGGCTCATTCTTCTCAAGTCTTTAAGAAAGAATTTCTGGTCCTGTGAGATGGCTCAGCAGATAAAGGTGCTTGTTGCCAAGCTTAGCAACCTGAGTTGGAGCCCTAGGATTCCCATGGAGGAAGGATATCATTCCTGCAGGTTGCCTTCTCACCTACCTCCACATGAACCTAAACAGACACACACACACACACACACACACACACACACACACACGTGCACAAATACACAATACACAAATGTAATAAGTTTTAAAGAAAGAATTGTGATACGCTTGAACTCTTACTTCCTTTTCTGAAAGTTTGCTCCCCCACCGTGTGTGTGTGTGTGTGTGTGTGTGTGCATGTGTACACTAGTTAGTTTTTGTCAACGTGACAGTAACTAAAGATACTGGGAATATGGACCCTCAGTTGAAGACTTGCCTCCATTAGATTGGCCTGTGGCATGCCTTGGGTATTTTCTTGATTGAAGGAAGAAGGCCTAGCTCACTGTGGACTGGGCCAGTCCTGACCATGAATAGCTGACCATGAGCACGGAAGCAAGCCAGTAAGCAGCATTCCTCTGTTCTCTCCTCTTCATGGCTTTTTTTTTTTTATTTTCGAGACAGGGTTTCTCTGTAGCTTTTTTGGTTCCTGTCCTGGAACTAGTTCGAGGTTGGCCTCGAACTCTCAGAGATCCGCCTGCCTCTGCCTCCCAAGTGCTGGGATTAAAGGCGTGCGCCACCACCGCCCAGCCTCTTCATGGCTTTTATCTCTCAGCTGAGGAGCAAACTTCCTCTCTTCCTCTCTCTGGTAGATTTTTGGGTTTTCCCAGTACAAGCCTGTCTCCCCTTTTGAAAACTTCTTACTCCAAGGCGTTGATTTCAGTTTATCATTTTCCTTTGGGCTGAGCAATCCAAGGTCACGATGCCCCTTGCAGAATCTTGCCTACCAAAGGCTCAGTTTCTCCGTCTAGAATTACACCTGGGGTACAGTCCAACAGGGGAGCTCCAATTTAGACTTCAGACAGCTTGCCTGGCTCCTCCCGAGGCTATGCAAATAAGATTCTACAAGCTTGTTTTGGTTTTCCTGTGGGTCATGATTAGACTAAACACACACAGCTACCCAAACATCCCCACTGCCCAACGGCATACAATTATTACCTGAATTTGTGGGAAAGAACACTTCCCCCCCCCCCAATGCAACATAATCTTCACAGATTCCCCTGCCCACAAGGGGGTGTGTTGTTTGCCAAGTAGTTTCAGTTTTATTTCCCTCCCCTCCAGCAAAGGGAGCGATCTGTCAGTGGTTAAGAAATAGGCCTTGGAGCTGGAGTAATAGCTCTGTGGTTAAGAGCACATACTCCTGCAGAGGACCTGAGCCCACTTCCTGTGGAGTCCCCTTTTTCCTCGAAGTCCGTTGGTCCCCAGTCCAGGAGGATGAAGGGGCAGAAGGGGTAACAAAGAGCTACGTACAGCCCGTGAACACGATGGAAATAGCATACCCAGAGACAACTTCAGTGCGGCAGCCAACTTTATTCCAGAGCATAGGAGACATATAGGATCAGGACTCTAGCTGGAAACTCACCTAATTTGCATTAAGTGTCACATCCTTATCATATAGCTGGATTCGTAGCAGCATGGCCCTATCAGAATAGCTAGAGCATATCACCTAATTACCATACGGTCAGTAGAGGAAGAGCATTTGCGGGGAATTGCATTGAGTCATCCTTGATATAAATCAGATATCCAGGCCCAGAGATATTCTCGAAATAAGGTTCTGTAGAGAGCAGGACGTTCTGAGCTTGGAGAGACCTGCCAAGCCTCTGACAAGCAGGGCCTCCCAACAACTTCCCAGCACCCACATTAGGAAGATGGACGGCCTATAACCGCAGCTCCAGCTGATCCAAGGGCCTCAGAGGTGTGGTAGTCTGAATGTATTTGGTCCCAATAAACTCATAGGAGGGGCACTATTAGAAGGAGTTGGAGTAAGCGTGGTCTTGTTGGAGGAGGCTGGAGGACACACACTTTTAATCCAGACCTTGAGGCAGAAGGGAATCTGGGCCACACCTTCTGTTGGACGGCACTGTGGGGGGCGGGCTTTGAGGTCTTTTGCTCAAGCTTCACTTAGTCAGTGTGACAGCCAGGCTGCTTTCCGTTGCCTACAAGATGTAGGACTCTCAGCACTAGCAGATGTCTGCCTGCAGGCTGCTGCCACACTCCCCTTCATGATCACAATGGACAGAACCTCTGAAACTGTAAGCGAGCCACCACCACAATCAGTTTTTTCTTTATAAGAGTTGCCGTGGTCATGGTGTCTCTTCACAGTATTAGCAGACCCTGACTAAGACATGCATACAGGTATATACCCGCACACAAACATACACATAATTAAAAAAACAAATCTTAAAAAGGAGAAAAATAAAGAAGGAAAAAGGTCTCGTTACCATTTCTAGCTAAGTAACAGGATTATGTTATGGCTGGTCATGTAAAGACTTGACACAATTTCCCCTGACATTATCATGAAAATTTCCAGAAAGTTGCAAAAATGAAACAAATATTTCAGTAAACGCCTATATACTTCATGAGTAAGATATGTCCCATATATATATATCTCTACTCATTCATAAATATTTCTCATTTCTTTGATATATGTCAAAATAAATTCGAGCCAGAGGTGGTGTATATGCCTTTAATTTCATCTCTAGAGCGGTAGAGGGGGAAGGATCTTTGTGAGTTTGAGGCCAGCCTGGTCTACATACTGTGTACCATGTCAGTCACAGCAACATAGTAAGACACTGTCTCAATAAATATATAACAATAAATACAAATTTAGGATATAACACTTTACAGAAGTGCTGTTACAATTCAATATTTGTTCAAATTATTTTCTCTTGAAAAACTTACACATATTTATAATGTATATAAGCCTTAAGTGTACATCTGTGAGCTTTGAAAATGTACCCAAACGCTACCAAAGTATAGACTGCTATTATATTACCATTCCAGTTACATCCTTCAGGCCTCTTTTCTGTCAGTTGCTCTCTCCATCACAGTTCTGCCCCCTCCCCAATACTTTAGTTCTGGTTGTCTTAGAGGTTTACATAAATGACATTATTCAGTGATGTGGGATGTCCTCTGTATACATGTTGCTATTGATTGATGAATAAAGCTGTTTCAGCCAGTGGCTTAGCAGAATAAAGCTAGGCAGGAAGCTCAAACAAAGATACAGAGAGAGAGAGAGAGAGAGAGAGAGAGAGAGAGAGAGAGAGGAGTTAGGGAAACACCATGTAGCCGCCTAAGAAGCAAGGTGTGAGGTGATAAGTCACGAGCTCCTGGTAAAATGTAAACTATAGAAATTGATTAATTTGGGGCTGGAGAGATGGCTCAGTGGTTAAGAGCACTGGCTGTTCTTCAAGAGGTCCTAAGTTCAATTCCCAGCAACCACATGGCGGCTCACAGCCATCTGTAATGAGGTCTGGCACCATCTTCTGTGTTCATAATGAATAAATACTGTTTCAAAAAAAAAGGAATGGATTAATTTATAGTTAGAGCTACCAAATACAAAGCCTAAGACACTGGCCAAACAATTGTAACTGATAAAAAGCTTCAGAGTGGTTATTTCATAAGCAGTTTTGGCAACAGGTGGACAGAGAGAAACTGCCCCAGGGACCAGCGGGACAGAAAATTCTTCACCCTACAATTCAGTATAAGCTCTTCTGTACAACACGATTCTATGCAAAGATTTTATTACCACCTGACTCTTCTTCTTTCTTCTTTTTCTATAATTTCTGAATAATATTCTAATCTGCAAATGTACCATATTTGGGCATTTGTGCTATTTCCAGTTTAGGGTGAGTGAACTTTAGGTGCAAGAGCAGCGAGTGCTAACCAGTGGACAATCTCTCCAGCTTCTTAAGATTTACGGGGTTAAAATCACTTGCTGCTCTTCCAGAGGACCTAAGTTCAGTTTCAACACCTGTGTTGGATAGTTCACAACCACATATAACTCAATGCCCCCCATGTGTATATATATATGTGTGTGTGTGTATGTGTATGTATGTATATATATGGCTTGCACATCAATAAAATCTTTAAAAAATTTTTTGACTTAAAGAAAATCTTCTTCTTCTTGTTCTTCTTCTTCTTCTTCGTTTGTTTTGTTTTTTGAGATAGGGTTTCTTTGTAGCTTTGGAGCCTGTCCTGGAACTAGCTCTTGTAGCCCAGGCTGGCCTCGAACTCACAGAGATTCACCTGCCTCTGCCTCCCGAGTGCTAAGATTAAAGGCGTGCACCACCCGGCTTGGCAGTCACTTTCTTTTGTGTCCTACTTATCTAATTAGGACAGTATACTGTCAGGAGTCGGGGAAGGGGCATTTTATTGCCCAGTGGCTTGCTTTTGCCACGAAGAAAGTAAACATGTGGCATTTCTTTGATGCCCATCATCTTCTCTGAAGTAGATTGGTGCTGCCAGGAGCAGACATGTCTCATTGACATAAAAAGAAGAAGAACCTAGGTTATTAAAACATCTTAAATGCCTTATTTTGCAGATCTCTGAAGTATTTGAAGATGACCTGTATAAAAATATATCTTTGTTTGACTTTGAAAACATACCTGATGTGATTACAAGTTCGATTATAATAGGTGACTAATTATTAACCTGTATTTCCATATTATCCTAAACAGTAATAATAATTTTCAAAGACTAGAAATTTGCATTATATTGTTAAATGAGTTATATAGGTACAATACTTTGAACAAGAGTAGAAATGTATGTACAGTATGTTCTAACAAAATTCTCAATATTTGTATACAATATTCAAAAGTCCAACCCAATGTAAAACATTTAACACTAGTAGCTGCTTTTTAAAATTAGGTTTAATAATCTACCTTTTAAAATCTTATCATATCTATATCCTCCCTTTTTGATTTCAAAGTAGATTCAATAATCTACCCTTTTATCCTATCACATTGATAATATCTATAATCCATTGAACAACCAAAAAACACCCACCCAACTCTTGGGAATGTGACCGTCATGTTCTTAAATTTACTTCCTGTTGGCTGGGGATGCGAGAGTATCTTCAGTGGATCCTGTAAAGAAAACTTAGGAATCTTTGAACTGGGTTTCAAAATGATTCCACTTAATTCCAAGAATGCCCTTGTTGGTGTGTAGACTGCACGTTTGTTTCCGGCTGCCCAGACCCAAAATAACCACACAGAAACTGTATTAATTACAACATTGCTTGGTCAATGACTCTAGCATATTTCTAGCAAGCTCTTGCATCTTATATTAACTCATTCCTATTATTTTATATTTTACCATGAGGCTTGAGGCTCGTGGCCCATCGGCAAGGTTCCAACTGGCAGCTCATGTCTTTCTCCTCTGGTGGCTACATGGCATCTCTCTGACTCTGCCTACTCTATATATCTCTTCCAGCCTGGCTACCTTTTGTTAAGCTATTGGCTGAAAGCGGCTTCTTTATTGACCAATGGCAACAAAACATGTTTACAGAATACAGAGGGGAATCCCACATCATGCCCTCATCGCTACACCATGTCTTACTTGTTAGCTTTTTATCTTTTTTGATAATAACAATCTTAACAATTATTAACAGAGAGTTACTAGTTCGCAGTGCTTGTTTATTGGTGTTTCCCTGGTGCTAAGTGATCTTGAATCCCTTACTAGGCACCTGCTGATCAGTTTTATACCATTTTCAGAACAATATCTATTCAAGTCTTCCACTCACTGTTTGATTGGGATATATTTGCTACTGGGTTGGATACGTTTTCTCAATATGAACCGTGGATATTCACAGTTTGAAAATATTTTCTTCCAGCCTGTAGGCTGCCCTTTTCCTTTTTTTTTTCTTTTCTTTGTTGCACAGAAACATTTTAGTTTGATGTAGACCCACATTTTGTTGTTTTTGTAACCTGAGCTTTAGCTTTGGTATGCAAGAAATTACTGCCAAAGGCAATGCTGGTGAGCATCCTCCCGTGTGTTTTCTTCTGGGAGTTTTATGGCTGCAGGTCTTATGTTTAGCCTTTAAAAATACATTTTGAGGGAAGTTTCTGTGCATGGCATAAGATAAGGGCCCAATGTCACTTGCAGGTCAGAACCGGGTTTTCTATCTCTACTCACACCTTTTTTTCTTTTTTTAAATTTAAAGGAGCATGTCTCATTTAAGAAAGAAGATAAACCTCACATGGTTGAGGTTGTGGGTAAACATGATCTCAAAGTATCTGGAGAACTGTTTTTTACTTGACTCTATAATTTCAAATATTACAATATTTATAGATAGATGCAAGTATTCAGGGCATGAATATGACTTTATGAATCCAGTAGACTTAATTTTAACACTATAATGAGAAGAACCAATTAAAATCTCATCATTTCTCCCCTTCCCCAAAATGTAGAGTGTATTTAATGATCAGTTTTAAATAAGTAAACTGTATTTCTTTTCTTTTTTAAAAAGATATTTAAAAGATACACTTGCCTGGCCTCTAAGATATTAAAAACTAGCACATAAAGCCCATAGCTATGGGTTAGGAATACAAGCAATATACTACAGCAGACACCATGAATTTGTTACAAATTCTCTAGTAACAACCCAGTGGATAACAAATGCCACAACACTTAAGTATGACTGAGCAAGGTAGATATCTATAGTGTTTAGAATTGCTATTTAGTTTTATAACTTCAAACAGCCTATGATAATGGTGGCTGTGGTGATACTTTGTTTTTGACAAATAAAGCTTCCCTGGAGATTAGAGGATGGAGTTAGGCATTAGTTAGCCTCCTCCTTCCCCCTCCCTATTTCTCTTCTTTTCTTTTAGTTTTTCTTTTTTTGAATACCTAGGCTGGCCTCTACTGCTATGCAGCCAAGGATGGCATTCTGATCATCCTGCCTCCATTTCCCAAGTGCTAAAGTTACAGACACACACACATACTACCAACTTTATACTACTGTGCCGAGCTTGATTTTAGGCGGTGCTGGGGATGGAACCCAAGCTTCATGCAAGTTAAGCAAGTACTTTACCAACTAAGCTACTTGCTTGGCCGTCAAATATCTTAATGGCAAGAAGCGGTTTTTAGAGACATTATTTTGGCTTAAGGCAAAGCTGGGAATTCAATGAAGAATTGTTTTGTGTTCGTGTAGAAGTGAGGGCCAGCATGGTGCCAGCCCCAAGACAAATGAAGTTGTTTTCTATATATATCCCACAAAGGTTCTGTGTGGTCAAGAAAGTGAAGCGAGTCTATTAACAAGCTATTAAAGATACTCCAAGGAATGCCAATTCAGGAGCATATTTCTGAAGTTATGCTTACTTAGCGCTCCCCCCCCCCAAAAAAAAACCAGCAAAGTAGGTATTTTCTAATCTTTCTTTTTTTCTTTCTTTCTTTTTTTTTTTTTTGTCAGTATTTGTCACTAGTTGTCATTAACTCATTATTAATGGTCCAAGCGCTCAGATGCTTCCAAACCTTGCTCAATACAGGCCCCAAGTGTTCCTTTAAACCCCAAGAGGGAACCTGCTTTGGCTGAAGCCAGTGCCCAAAGCCACACCCACTGCCTGGCCTTGGGACTTGGGGCTGACCCTGCGGCGCCTCTGCTCACGCGTCGCCTCAGATCCGGCGGCCGGAGCTCCGGTGTCCCCCCGCGAGAGGCGCGACAGTCCCGCTGGCCCGCCAATGGACCGACCGAGGCCTCTCGGTGCACACAGCCGCGCTCTAGCTCATTTGCATATAGACGGGCGCGGCGCCGCGACAGGAGGGAGCGCGGGCGCGGCCCCGGGCCGTGGCGCGCGCGCGCCCTGACAGCTCGGCCCTGCTCGCTCACTCGCTCGTTCCCGGCTTCCGAGCACAGCATGGCGGTCAAGGTGACTCCAACTCTCTGCTGCTGCCTTTATTGCATAAGAGACGTTCCAAGGGCCCCGAGTGCAGCCCCCCGCCTCTTTCCGTTGCTTTCTTTGCCTGGTTCTTGGCCAGCGCGTCCTGGGGCTCTAGATTGCGGGTGGAGAGCTATGCGGGGCTTGGACCGGCGAAAAGAGGATGCCCGGCTGGGGGAGGGGAAGGAGGAGGGATCGTGAGTTGGAGGGGCTCGTGAGGACCACGGTTGGAAGGAGGAAAAGAGTGTTTTGCCCTAGGTACATGGGATTGCGAGGACAGAGTTGGAGAGCATAGAAGAGGGAGTGAGAACAAGTGGACAGAAAAGCCGGGGATACCCAGGCATCCGCGGTGGGGGAGGGGGTGGGTGTTGTCATTTGGGGCCTCAGTGCAGCCCAGGGCACTGGCTGACATTTGTGTGACAGGTTGCAGGATGTCGAAAGTATCCGTTTTTTGTGGCAGCTCGCAAGGTTTAAGTTGGATGGAGAAAGGGTCGCCGAGATGACGATGTGTTGTTACTGCTTTCCCTAAGAAAAGCTGCTAGGCCGGGTATTAATTTGGGTGTTTTACGTCCCCTGTTGCTCCGCTCCACTCTTGAGGTTCTCTGGATTTACAGCTTGGTGGTTGCTACTGTAGAGCTAGTAGATGTGGAATAACGCAAACGATTATATTGCTTGGCTTCCCTTTCCAGTTCAGAGGAAGTACCGTCTGTAATTTGCTATATCTTGGATTGTTCACACCCATTTTTCCCACCCCTTAGCTCCAGATCCCCAGTTTGACAGGTGTTATCAGCAATTAAGCTTTAGGGTTGTTTTTACACTAAATACCCTTTGAAAAGATAAGCACGCTATTAGCAGATGTAAACTATAATCTAAAAAGATTGTATGGTTTCTGGCTAAGCATTAACCCGTCCCCACCCCATACCCTTATAGGTGCATACAACCAAGCGAGGTGATCCTCATGAGCTGAGAAACATATTCCTACAGGTAAGCTAAAGAATTTTTTTTTTTTGCATTTTATTTATTTGGTTTTTTGAGACAGGGTTTCTCTGTAGCTTTAGGGCCTGTCCTGGAACTAGCTCTGTAGACCATAATGTCCTCAAACTCACAGAGATCCACCTGCCTCTGCCTCCCAGGTACTGGGATTAAAGGCATGCGCCACCACCGCCTGGTTTAAGTTGAAGAATTTTACATCAAGGAAAGAATAAAAAGAGCATAGTCATTATTCCTTTTCAAGCTCTAACTTTGAGAAATAGTCTACTTCCATGTGTTCTCATAAGCATGAGTAGAGGATGTAGTTTGTACTCTTGTTTGGTTTTTCGAGACAGAGTTTCTCAGTGTAGACCTGGCTGTTCTGGGACTCGCTCTGTAGACCAGGCTGGCCTTGAAGTCAGAGACCTGCCTGAGAGTTGAGGGCTGGGATTAAAGATGGGCACCACCTTGCCCAACTGTTCGCACTTTTATTAACAACCGATTGAAAGATTTCCTTTATATTGGGGATTGATAAGAGGTTTTCCTGGAGTTGCTGTTTTTGTGTGCATGGTTTGAGATTATTTATAAAGTTTTCCTCCTCATCATGTCTATATCATTTGTTGCACAATAATAATATAACTATTATAGTTGTGGTTTCCCTTCTAATTCTGGCAATCATAGATTGTTTGTGTGTGTGTGTGTGTGTGTGTGTGAGATACAACTTGTTTACTTCAGATTTTTCTACAAGGAGGCTGGTGAGATGGCTCAGTGGACAAGGGTGCTCTACCCAGAACCCATGTGCATGTGGACGGAGGAACTAATTACATAAAGTTGTCCTCCAACCTTCATATGCTCACACACTCACACCTCACAATAACAAATTATTTAAACAAATAAGGAAAAGGGCTGGAGAGACGGCTCAGCACATAGAAGCGCTATTTGTTCTAGAAGACCTGGGTTGGATTCCCAGCACCCGCATGGCAACACCCAGTCGCCTGTATCTCCAGTTCCAGGGAATCTGACAACTACTTCTGGCCTCTGAGGGCACCACATGTGTGCGGTGCACAGACATACACGCAGGCAAGCTAACCATACACATTTTAAAAAAGGAAAAAGCTGTCATAAGTATTTGCCGTCTAACACCTCATGTTAAGCTTTTAGAATCAGTGGTTAAATTTAGACTTAATTAAAAAACTGCTTAGTTTTTTTTTTCATTTTCTTAAATTCCTAAGGTATTTTACTAAAGATTGTGTTTTTTTCAGAAGAGCTTTTCTCTTCTTCTTCTTCTTCTTCTTCTTCTTCTTCTTCTTCTTCTTCTTCTTCTTCTTCTTCTTCTTCTTCTTCCTCCTCCTCCTCCTCCTCCTCCTCCTTTTCTTCTTCTTCTTCTTAGAAGTTTGTATTGTGGATGTGGGTTTTGCATAGACACTTAACCTTGGGTAGACTCCTTCTGGGTACTATTTCCCTCTATAAATGAAAGGTGACCTTCAAGGTTCCTTCTGATTTCAAAAGTCTATGATTCTATTTTAGGAACAGATTCTATCATCTACTAGTGCACCTAGGCTAGATAGCACTTTTTCCCCCCTGGTTTTTTGAGACAGGGTTTCTCTGTGTAGCCCTGGCTGTCCTGGAACTAGCTCTTGTAGACCAGGCTGGCTTAGAACTCACTGAGATTTGCCTGCCTCTGCCTTCTAAGTGCTGGCGTTAAAGGTATGCACCACCACTGTCTGGAATAGATGGCACTTTTATCTGAGACATGTAGTTCCCTTAATTATCGTTGGGGAAGAGACTGCATAGGTGAGCGCACACTGCATAGTTTATGGAAAAGAATTAGTAAAGGCAGGGGGTAGCTCAGGATTAAAAAATTTACCTACCTTCTTTGAGGCCCTGGGTTTGAGTGTTTGCACCAAAAGAAAACAAAATAGAATTAGAAAAATAAGATTTATTTTTAACTTTTATTTTTTTAGACAAAGGCTCACCATGTAGCCCAGCCTTGAATTTTTATTTTTTTCTTTCTTTCTTTCTTTCTTTCTATCTATCTATCTATCTATCTATCTATCTATCCATCCATCCATCCATCTATCATCTCTCTATCTATCATCTATATCTGTCTTACCATGTAAATCTGACTGGTCTGGTACTCACTGTTACACTGGACTGGCCTCAAACTCATAGAGAACTGCCCGGGGTATCCTTGAACTTGTTTGTTCTTTCTGTCTCAGGCCTCCTGAGTGCTGGGGTTATAAGTGTGTACAACCATGCTTCTTGGGAGTCTTACATTTCACAAAGTGTATTAAGAGAAATATCCTTGCCTGGTGGTGGTGACACATTCCTTTAATCCCAGCACTCAGGAAGCAGAGGCAGGTGGATCTCTGAGTTCGAGGTTAGCCTGGTTGGTCTACAAGAGCGATTTCCAGGACAGGCCCCAAATCTACAGAGAAACCCTGTCTTGAAAAACAAAAACAAAAACAACAGCAAAGAGGAGGATCCTTTCTGGAACAAAAGTTATTAGTAATTATAATAGAACCACACCATTTGTGTGCTAGGACCTTCGTTCCTCACAAGTACTCTTTGGGACACAAACATCAGAATAATAAGTCTTGTCCTATGATTAGAGTCAGTTGCTTTGTGGAGAGTTCATGTAATTTAGTTCATTTTGTTTTCTGACTAAGCAAGCATGGAAGAGATCAGTTGAGATGCAGGATAGTGCAGGGAAAAGAGCCCTGTTCCAGGTATCCGGCTAAACTTGAATTCAGTGTTGGTATTACAAGCAGGAGGCTCCATTCAGCTCTATTGGCAGGCCAGAGAGAAACAGTGTAAAGATACTTAATGTCCTGGAAAGCCAAAAGCTGTTGGGAGGATATTGTAACTAGTTGCCGGAACTTTTTGTATATCTGTATATGTGTGTGTGTGTGTGCGCGCGCGCGAGAGAGAGAGAGAGAGAGAGAGAGAGAGAGAGAGAGAGTACTCTTAAATATTACATGCTTGGGGGATTGAAATGGGGTGATTTTTGAAAGACAGAGTTATATTAAAGATTTTAGCAGCTATATTTTTCTGAGAATATTCAAGATAAAACTACTTAGGAGGTACGAATTAAAGTGCGCCTTTGTGCTGTAACTACCTAGAAAAATGGGCTAGGAAGTTTGGGTTTGAGATAGTAGGTAGACTCTGTGGGGTTCTGAGTGGGCAGATTGGAGTGGTAAGTCCTGGCAGTTCTTTGTGTGTGCTGGATAAAGCTTGGGGAGATTGGAAGTAAGTGACATTGTCAGCTGAGAGGCTGTTGGAATACTCCACGTGGGAGTAAAGACCTGGGGTAGCTCAAGTCTGGGGAAGTGGAGAGGCAAGCAAGCTAACCAGGGACTCGGTTAGTGCAGATGCCATTGGGTTTGCTGTTTACTATGGAAGGATTAGAAGAGCAGTGAAACTTGCATTTTTAGGACAGATGTCAATGGCTGGGCATCTGTTTTGGGAATTGGAGAGGGTGGCTACTGAGTTGTGCTTGATTGCTAAGCAGATGTGACCCCCTAAGTTAAAGTCGGGTTCGGATAGACACAAGTTTGTGTGGCTGTTAGACAAACCCTTGTTAGGAGGACTAACTGTAAAGCAGGGCAGAGAACCAGGAGCCGATTTATAGCCAACACTTCTAGCTGAAGAGGGCAGGAGGAATCAAGCTGGAGGAAGTAGTGCCACGAGAATTTGAAGTAGGGGTTTCACAAAAGTGATAAATCAAAGATTAAAATAGCCATTGTTCTGCTAGTGTAGTCTAGTCTGGGTAGAACTCTGAAGTACATTTGAGTTCGGTACCATTTGAGCTTGCTATTTGAGAGTCTCCAGGGGGCAGAGGAAATGGCTACGTGGGTAAAGGCTTGCCATACACGGGTGAGCACCAGAGATGCCTAGAACCCACATAAAAGCCAGGCAGGTGTGGCAGCTACAGCCTGTAATCCGTTTACGGGGGAGGTAGAGTCTCCGTTCAGCAAGAGAACGTACCTCAAAACTACAGAGCAGTGGTAGAAGGAACCCAAAGTGAACTTAGGGCCTACATAGTCACACGTGTCCAATACATGTGAACACATATACACGTAAGCTATCCATGCACACATGTAACAGACTTTCTTTTGGTCACCAACTGGCTCTCAAATCAAGAGAAGGCAATTAGTTATGAGTTATGAATGCTTATAATCATTTCTAGCTAGCTTTTCTTTTCTTTAATTAACTTGCTTCTCTTCATCTACATTTTGCCTTGGGTTTTTTTTTTACCTTACTTTCTGTATGTTTGCTGGCTGGTGGCTGCCTGGTTGGCCCTGGGCATCTCCCTCTCTTTCTCCTTTGTTCTCTCCTGAGCTAGAGTTCTCTTCCTACTTATTCTCTCTGCCAGCCAGTCCAGCCGAGGCCTCTACTGCCTACTTATTGGCTGTTCAGCTTTTTATTAGACCACTCAGGTGCCTTAGGCAGGCAAGGTGATACAGAAACCCATCTCTATATCATTAAACAAATACAGCATAGTCAGGCAGTGGTGGCACTCGCCTTTAATCCCAGCACTCAGTAGGCAGGGGCAGGCGGATCTCTGTGAGTTCGAGGCCAGCCTGGTCTACAAGAGCTAGTTCCAGGACAGGAACCAAAAGCTACAGAGAAACCCTGTCTCGAAAATACAAACAAACAAACAAACAAAAAAAAAAAAAAAAGAAAAGAAAAGAAAGAAAGAAAAAGAAAAAAAAAACAAATATAGCATAGACAAATGTAACACATCTTTGACTAGTTAAAGTAATATTCTGCAACATACACATACTCAGAAAACATTTAATTTAAAATTTTAGGACACAATTGGGAGTTGAATATAGCAACATATACCTATAATCATTACTCAGGAGCCTGAGGCCCATCAGTTCCAGGGCAGCTTGAATTACATGGAAAAAACTTTGTCTCAATTAAGTCTTTAAAATAATGGCAAAGCCATTTGGAGAGATGGCTCAGTGGGTAATAGCGCTTACTGCTTTCGCAGAGGACCCATGTTCAGTTCCCACTCCCCACATTGGGCAGCTTACAACCACCTGGAACTTCAGCTCCAGAAAATAAGATATCTTCTGATTTTCATGGGCACCTCCGTACACAGACACATGCACATAATTAAATATAAAACGAATCTTTAAACAACAACACAATTATTTGTCATATAAGACAGTAAAAGTCTTTTTTGGGGGGGAGTCTTTTTTGGTTTCAAGACCAGTTTTCTCTATAGCTTTGGAGCCTGTCCTGGAACTTGCTCTGTAGACCAGGCTGGGTGCTAGGATTAAAGGCGTGTACCACCACTACCCAGCTAAAAGAGCCTCTTTTGAAAGTGCAGGAACACTACTTAGTAGAGCCGTGTGTAATTCATGGAGGGCTTCAGAAAGAGAAGCATCAATTCAAGTAGAGGGCATGCTCCTTTTCTTCCTATGTGTCCTTTCGTTCTTTCTTTCTATGTATCAATTTATTTATTTGGTTTTTTGAAACAGGGTTACTCTGTGTAGTCTTGGCTGTCCTGGAATTTTCTCTGTCGACCAAGCTGGCCTCAGAGATCCACCTACTCCTGTCTCCTGAGGACTAGGATTAAAGACATGTGTCACCATGCCCAACTTCCATGTGTTTGTTATTACTTCTCAAAATTTTAGGAGGTGTTTTTTTGTTTGTTCCTTTTTCTTTCTTTTTTGAGATATGGCATCATATATCCCAGACTAGCCTGCAGTCCACTGAGTAGCTGAGGATAACCTCAAACATCTAATCTTCCTGCCTCTACCTGTCCAGGTGCTGGGATTCAAAACCAGGCATCGGTATTGGGCAAGCTTTCTGCCATCTTAGCTACATCACTAATCCATATATTTTCTTTTTGAATTTTTTTTATTTTTATTTTATGTGCATTGGTGTTTTGCCTGCTTGTATGTCTTGTGAGGGTATTGGGTCCCCTAGAACTGAAGTTACAGACAGTTCTAAGTTGTCATGTGGGTGCTGGGAATTGAACCCAGATCCTCTGGAAGAGCAGTCAGTGCTCTTAATCACTGAGCCATCTCTCCAGCCCCATGTTTTCTGTTAGTTAATAAATAGAGGTATTTGGGGCTGGAGAGATGGCTCAGTAAGTATGAGCTCTTGGTACTCTTACAGATTCCTAACACACAGTGGCTCACAACTATTGATAACTCCAGTTCCAGGGGATCCACCAGGTATGCATGTAGTGCATGTACTTGCACACAGGTGAAACATTCAGACACATCAAGTCAATAACTAAATCTAAAAAGCAAAAGACATTCTCTAGGATTCTGCCTTCCCTGCCTCAACTCCACCAAGCCTAAGAAATCAGAGCGCAACAGATGAATCCTTAGCTGTTCAGCTGCGCTGTCATTTTACAAACAGTTCTCAAGCTCAGATTTTACCATGGCCGCCCTAATACCTGTCATTTCTTGATTTATCTCTTTCTTCTTTTGCCTCTCTCTCGCACACACTATCATTGACCCAATTTTTCTTCATCAGAATTGTCCGCTAGCGAAAGGTACAATGGAGGGAGAGGAGATGGGGCCAACAGGGACATGGCGGGCTGTTCCAGATCTGATGAGGGCCAGAGAGGAGTTAGCCTTCTCAGCACCTGTGGCAAAGGAGAGTGTAACAACTCTTTTCCATTTAGAAAAGATTCTTAATTCTTTTTAGTTGGTAGATTTTTCTGTGTTTATCGGTTTATCGTATGCCGAAAGCAACACACGTTGAGACTATTCAACTATGCATGCCAAACCAAAGTTTGCTGAGATACAGAATTCAAATATTCTGATTTCTCTTCTTTTCTTCGTTAGCGCCAGTGGACAATAATAACTATATAACGCACGAAAGTACACTTTTCGGTCTTATGTGTCATTCATTCATTCATTCATTCATTCATTCATTCACTGTGCTTTGAACTCAAGATCTTGCTCTCACCGGACACATGTTCTACCCTGAACTACATCCTGAGCTCTGTCTTGTTTATTTTAAATTGAAGAGTAAGTGGAAGGTAACGATGTAAAGCAAGAACGGGTTTCTTAGGGTTTTGGGACAGCATGAGTGTCTAGTGGGAAGAAGTATTCTCTGCTCACTAATACATGTTTACGCGCTCCTTTGTTTACTTGCCTTAGAAGGAAGGCTGAGGAGGGACTTAAGCAGGCTTTAGGAAAGGATCCTCCTGGCCGGTGTTGAGAAGTGTGGGAGGTGCATCTCTGGAGTGTTCCAAGTGAGAGATTAAGGAGTTGGGAACGTGGCGGTCAGCGAAGTACTTGCCACAGAGGCACAAAGACCTAAGCTTGGACCCCCAGCTTCTAGGAGTGACCCACAAAAAGAGAAGGCCTGACAAGCACAATAAGGAAATAAAGAGAAGGATGAAAGGAGCCCTGTTCTTCACCACATTCAAGAGCTCGGCCATGGCTCCTGAGAGCGTGTTAGAGTTTAGGACTAAACACTAAGGGTGAAGTGGTGGAGAGGATTCCGAGCACAGGGCTCACGTCTATGTGGCTTGGATGCAGAAAATGGTTTCTGCTGTGCTCCATAGCTAAAAAGGAAGCCAGTGGGCTTGAAACATCTGTGAGAGGCCCAGTGAGAGGTGGAGCTGAAGGAGCCACATCCATGTCCAGCAGGCCTTTGTGTCTAGGCCATGCAAGAATTTAGATTTCTTCTCATTCTTAGCAGCAGGATAGAAGACATCAAAGGCATTTTCTTTTCCTTTCACATTGGAATGGTTGAAATTATAGTTTCAACAGAACATATTTAAGTAGATCATATTGATATGTAAGCTGGTTTTTCCATTCCAATGCTTCCCTATGGATGGCCACTTTGAGTAGACTATGAGGTTTCATTTCCCGCCATCTGTCAACAGTGCTCGTGCATAGAGTATCTTAACTAGGTAAAGACACGCAGGAGGCCTCAGAGTCAATCCAGTTGCAGCCAACATGGGCCTTGTAAGCTCGGTGCTTTGTTTTGCTTTTTAACGTCTCGTGTGTTTGGTTTAGTTTGGACTTTCATTTTTGTTTGTTTGTTTTGCTTTTATAATTTGGATTTCACTAGGTAACACAGGTTGACCTTGAACTCACTTTGTTGCCCAGGTGGGTCCTGAACTCTAAATCCTCCTTTCTCACACTCCCACGGGTTGGGTTCTAGGCATTGACCACTACACCTGGCTTCCAACCTGAGTTTGAATTCTCATTTGCCCCATTTTGAATGTGCCTTAGGAATGCAGACTGCCTTTGGAGTGTATTTTCTCGCTGTCTAAGGGCTGAAACACTCAGTGCAGACAGGGTCTTTAAAAGATTGAGTGAGGTGACCGCTAAAGTTGCCTGATCCATGAAGAACCAGGTCAAGCTCAGTGCCTTGTCTCGGTTCCACATAGCGATGAAGACTCCTTTTCCCGGTGAACGCATCTTAAGTCTAGGTAGCTGGGCTGAAATTCAGAAAGAGACTCTGCTGTTAACATGTGCTTATCCTCGTGTGTGAGTCATAGGGTCCATTCTCAAGACGTGCATCTGCATGTCTTCCCAAGAAGATCCCGTGTGCAGATGTTACCAGCCTCCGTGGTAATTCGCCTGTCCAGTTCTGAGAAGCTATGTGGTCACAGTCTGAGGCTGGAGAGCTGTGGCTGTGACAGGCAGCAGCTGTTTCCTTCTGAAATGTCAGGTGCTTAGCTGGGACCAGGAAAGCAATAATAGTTTAATTATAAACTGTTAGTACATTCAGAATCACTCTTATTTTCTGCTCCAAAAACGTCTTTTCGTGGGGCTGGAGCAATGGGTCAGTGATTCCGAGCACTTGTTAGTGTTGCATAGGTCCTGAGTTTGGTTCCCAGCACCTGTTAGGTGGCTCACAACCATCTGTTACTCTTGTTACTGGGGATCTGATGTCTTTGTCCCCTTTGGGCACATGTGTGAGCACAGACACAGACACAGACACACACACACAAAACAAAACAACAACAAACCCTAAACACATATATTAAAAACTAATGAGATGCAGGCTAGATTCATTCATTGCATCTGATTAACATCTTTCTCTCTCTCTCTCCCTCCCTCCCTCCCTCCCTCCCTCCCTCCCTCCCTTCCTCCCTCCCCCTCACTCTTGTCTCTGATCTTGTCAACATCTACGCACTCAAGATAAAAGGCTTTCTTGTTCTGTGGAAGCATGTTGGTTTTCAATCAAATCTTAATATCATCAAGGTGTGCTATCTCCCTAGGCACTGTACCTTGATCGAAGAGACACACTTTGTCCAGGCTTATGAACGTACCTACTCCTTGTATGTTCCGTGGTTACTTAGAACAAGAGACTGAGGTATTTATTTAAAGAAAAATACAAATGAATTATTCAACTTAGTCTCCCCTGGGAAGCTTCCGGTACCAGTTATTGGATTCTCTGAGGTCATTTTTTTTCAAGGTTTCCAATCCTTTTGAAGAGAAATTGATTTTGGAAGCCCTAGGATTAGTTTCAGCTCTTACAAGGCGCTTGAGTTTCTCCCCATCCCTTACAAATTGCGTTGTCCTAGCTCAAAGTAGGACTGGCTCTAATGGTCAGAGAAAGCATAGGCATTTTAAGTTTTACAATCTTTTAAAAAATTTAATTTAATTTATTATTGTGACGTGGGTTCTCCCCTTCCACCTCCGCCTGGGTTCTGGGGTTTGAACTCAGGCCATTGGCCTCTGTCATTAGGTGGCAGGCTCCTTTACCCAGTGAAGCATCTTGCAAGTCCAATTTTGAAATCTTTTTTTTTCTATTTTTAATACATATACAAAATAGGAAGAAAAAACAAGCATTGTCATTTACAGAAGCATTCTGTGCAAGAGAGGCAGGATGCTGAAGAATTTGTTTGCAAAATTTGAATGGATTTTGTTCGTGATGAATCTGAAGGTTATATATGTAAATTTAATATTTATATTAAACCCAGATATGTGGGGCTGGTGACGTAATTTAGTTGGAAGAGTACTTGCCCTGCGAAGCACATGGTACTGGCTCCCAGCACCCCATAAACCTGCTGCAGTGTCTCACACCCAAAATTCTTGTCCCGAGGAGGCTGAAGCAGGATTGGCACCACAGGTTTGAGACCAGACTGAACCTTGAACCTAGCAAGACCTTGCCCCAAAAGGCCTAAAACTGGGCTGATGAGTTGGCGCAGCGGGTAAGGATGCTTCCTGCCAGGCCTAGTGACTTCAGTTCTGTTCCTGTACCCACCTGAGGCACACGCCAAATTTTACCAAATTTTTTGGTAAAAAAAAAATATACCAAAGCATATAAATAAATAAACAAATAAAATTAAATGGGTGGAAATATTTTTCTTTAAAACACATGATTTTAGTAATCTTGGAAATTTTTATATTACTCACTAACTTTTATTTGTAAGTGTTTCTATGTCTTAGTGAAGTTCTTAAAGTTAAAAAGTCAATTTGGCCTTTTCGTTCATTTATTTTTGAGACAAGAGGTTGTTGTGTAGATCTGGTTTGTCTGGAACTTACTCTGTAGTCAAATTCATAATCCTCTTGACTGAATCTTCTGAGAGTGAGGTTTACAGACGTGAGACACCACGCGCTGCTTCAAAAATGTGCAGAAAACTCTCTTTCCCCCTGAGACGTTTATGATAGAATAGGCTTTCTTCCCCGTTGACTCAGTGTATCAAAATAAGGTTGCTCCCACATCCCACGGTCGTACAAGTTTCTTTCGGGTGTCAGGTGTGCTGTGGCCTCCGCTCCTCATGCAGACGGCGTGTGCAGCGAAAGGGCACGCATTCCTGACTAAATTTGGCTTCCGTGGGAAGCATGAGCAGCAGCAGTGGACAGCGAGAGGATTAGCTTCACGCTCTCAGCTCGCGCCCTGGTACACAATGTCCTCCGTTTTTTTCCCCCATACCCACCTCGTTTTTCCACATGGGAAGCGCTCTATGTGATATCTCTTGTTACCAACTCAGTGACGCCATCTCTGGAGTCACTGAAATTGAAAGGACGTTAAAATTTAAAATATTGGGCTCATATCAAATGCAACGGTCATGGAGAGGCCGTTTGTTTTGACTCCTATTACAGCCGCGTGTTGGTTTTGCCGAGACACCGCTTAGAGCAGTCACAGCTGACCACGGGCAACCTCAGTTTGGAGAGAGTGAAGCCTAAGAAGAATAGTGCCTTCTTTGCGTTTGGGTAAAAGCGGGAAAGTCAGTAGGAGGGCACTGTGTCCCTCTGCTTTCCAGTTTCAGAGAGGTGGCTTCAACATTCGTGTTTTCCCATTTCCAAATACTTTGGTATTGAAGGTCTCCTTTTCCGCAGCAGCGGGCCAGCTATTTTGCTTATAACTACTTGTCAGAGAAGGAACAGAAATATTTGCTCATTTAGAAATGGAGTCACAGGTGTTGTTCAGGCTGATTGATTCACAGGTAGCTACGACAAGTGCCACTGTGCTCAATTGAGGTTTTTTTATTTTAATTTTTTTTTTTTTTTCTAAAATTCCCCAGTGAGTTACTGGGTTGGGTTTTACTGTCTCTGGTTTTTCTGTCCATCCTCCTAACGATCATGTGCCTTATTCATCGGCTCTCAGGCACAGTACCCAGCATGGGCTTTTAACGAAAGCACAGTAATGCAAAAAGATTAGATTTCCACATATTGTTTGGCTTAAAAAGAAGTTTTTCTAGATATGTGACTTCAGTTTTGGTATGCATACTCAAAAAATAATAAAAGGTTTGATCTTGTTACATTGTATAATCTCTGAGTTCAAGGCTAGCCTGGTCTACATAGTGAGTTCCAGGATAACTAGAGCTACACAGTGAAACCTTGTTTCAAAGAAACAAACAAAAAAACCAAAGCAATAAAAAACTACTTGTAATATATCACAATTTTTTAAATTATATTTAATTTTAATTATATGTATATGTTTTATATATAATATATTTATATGTGTGT